>NC_046156.1:104802292-104851296 GCF_011064425.1 Rattus rattus
TTACAAGTTTCTGGAATTTTGATTTACCCGGGCTAAAGAGGACAGTTTATAAAAGAAATGACTGAGAGGCAGTTGGAGCATGTAGATCTGGTTCTGTTGCCCAGAGAGAGTGAGAACACATAAGGGCCCAAGAGAATGAGAGATGTGTGTGTGTGTGTGTGTGTGTGTGTGTGTGTGTGTGTGTGTGTGTGTGTGTGTGTGTCTGTGTCTGTTGTGTGTGTGTGTGCACGCACACATGCACCAGGTGTGTGGGGACTACCACCTATAGGATCAGGCAGAGAGAGCAGCTAAAGGGGAAACAGCTGGGAGAGGGTGGCTTGTGGACCTTGTGGTAGAGTAGCAGCAGGAGTGAGCAGATCCATCTCATGGGAACTGAGAAAACATCCTATCTATCTATCTATCTATCTATCTATCTATCTATCTATCTATCTATCTATCTATCATCTATATTGTCCTTTCTATCTTTCTGTATCTAAATCCATCTCAACCTCTAAGCCTGCTCAGATATGTCTGTGTCTGTCTTTTATTTTTTTTTTTTTCATTGCTATGCTCTCTGGGATTTTTTTTATTTTTTTTATTAACTCTTTATAAATTCAGGGTTATTACCTTTCCTGCTTCCTAGGCAAACATCCCCCCCCCCCTGCTCAGGATATTATCCTAGGTGTTAAAGCTGCCCCCCCTGATCTTTTTAAATCCCACATGAGTCACAGTTCCTCTTACATTCCGTGGCAGTGTTGTTTTCCAAATCATACTTTTATAATGCAAGCTATACCTGCAGCTGCAAGGTCATGGGGATGCTTGGTGTGGGTAGAGAAACTACCTCATTTGGATTTGCACAGTTCAGTTTCAGATTCATTACAAGAGACAGGGTT
This sequence comes from Rattus rattus, assembly GCF_011064425.1. Taxonomy (NCBI): domain Eukaryota; kingdom Metazoa; phylum Chordata; class Mammalia; order Rodentia; family Muridae; genus Rattus; species Rattus rattus. Next base: position 104,803,165 of record NC_046156.1, read on the forward strand.
GATGAGAGTTTTCTTCTTAAACTATGTCATTCCTCATTTTAGACAGGACACTTACTAGACCTTTGTGTTTTCGATTATTTCTGTTTCTTTTGATAAATGTCACGAATGTCTGCAACTTCATACAGAAGGCAGGCCAGTTACTCAGTCATTTAAAAAATATTCTCCCATTTCTGAGCATTGTTTGGCTTCAGAAATACCTCACTTCCTGGGTTCTTTCACATTATACATCATACCTTTGAATAAATAAACCATGTAAAGGATAGGTTGTAAGGCTTAGCTAAAATCATGAATATCTCATGTGGTTAAATATGTTAGCCCAGAAATTAGTGTCCTTCAGAAGCCTGAAGGTAGCGCCCTCAGTCCTGTTCTGGACATGGCTCAACTGCTAAAAATACCACACCTAGTAAACTGCCTTTTTGGGCCATTTATTCTCTCTGTAAGACTTCAGAGTTGACAATCATTTCTGTGTCTTGTTTTAACATGTAAGGAAATATGAAGACAGGCGTGTAGCCTAGAGAAGCCATGCTTCTTGTCTTGGAATGTTCCTCCATAGATTTGAAGCTAGCTTTATAAGAAATAGAAACTTGGTAGCTGAGTTATTTACATTCAGGGCTGAGTCCTGATTTAATTACCTTTCTACTGCTGTGAAGAAACAACCTGACATGGGCATTCTTTATAAAAGAATACATTTAAGGCAGGGTTGCTTAGAGTTTTAGGAAGTGAGTCTATGATCACCATGGTGGTGAGTGAATACCAACCAGTGTAGTAGTTGACAGCATTACATTCTGACCTACAGGCATCAGGCAAGGCAAGAGAGACAAGGCCTGTCCTGGCCTTTTGAAATCTCAAATCTCACCCTAGGTAACACATCTTCTTCAACTAGTCTAAACCTCTTAATCCTTCTTAAAATGTTCAAATCCTTGGTGATTGAGCATTCAAATAAGCTATTCTTTGTGAACCATTCGCATTTAAAGTGCCACAATCCCTAAAGGTGTTATCTACACTTTCTTGGCTCATTAGTTTACCGAATAAAGTTCTGGTGTTATTCTCATGCATTCTTTCTCTGCCTTGTAACTCCTGAGGCCCATCCTTGGGTCCAGGGGGAACTGCATTTCTTTTCTTTCTTTTTTCCTGCTTTCTTTTGGACTTCTTGTTCTACTGTTTCAATTGAAAAATGCCATTTTTTAAGTTCGTTTTTATTTTTTTATTTATGTGCTGCTTGGCAGCAGGAGACATGTGTGCATGCAAGTGCAGGCGCTCATGGAGAGTAGGTGTGTTGGAAACACTGGAGCTGAATGGAGCTTGGAAGGGAATGTTTAGAAGAGCAGGAATCACTTTAACTACTCTCTCCAACCTCTCATTTCATAGTTTTAATCACAGTTTATGACTAAGTAATTAACAGTTTGTTCAGTAATTTAGATGCCACCATGATAAACATGTGCTCATGGGTAGTTCTGCCTCTAGTGATACTGGAGCCAAGACACTGATAGAAATTGTACTTAGTGGCATTACATATTTCCACTAGTGTTGTTGAAAGACAGAGAACATGTTAAATCTTTTCTTTTCCTTGTTTGCACTTATATATTTACTGTTTATAAATTTATCATATTCTTAAAAGATTGTTCCCTTTATTAGTATGACATAACTTTTTGTAGTTCATTATCTCTTCTTCATGTCTTCTTACTAATACGTTTTTAAAGTCTACTCTGTAACTCAGATACTTATCAGGATAGGTACTGCAGCTGGATTTGGGCTCTTCTACCTTTTCTTTTTCTTTCCTTTCTTTTCTTTTTGTCTTTGTTTGATAGCTTGACTTTCAGCCTTTGGCTTTCAGGCTGTGACTCCTTCTTGAGGTATATTTCTTGGAGACAAAATATAATGGGATTTTATTTTAAAGCTAATCACTAGTCTGTTTTTTATTAATTGGTGAAATGAAGTCCTTCACACAAAGCTTTTATTGAGAGATACTTGACAGTCCTTATAATTTTTGGTTATTAGTTATTGGATTGCTGCTTGTTCTTCTCCTTCCTGCTGCTACTTGGGAATTGCTGGTTTACTATATAGAGCATGATGGAGACCTTCCTCAATTGACTCAGATTATCTGTTCCTCTCATGGAATTTGCTCTTTCTTTTGGTGTCATGTTTGTGACCACCTGCTTTCTTCTTTTATATAGCATGATTTTAAGTACCACTGACTGGTACTGCTTGGTAATACTTTGCTACCCTGGTTTGTGTTAGTCTTCAAATGTTCTTACCTTTCCATAAAATTTAACACAGCTTTATTGGTTGTAGCAACTTTGGTTGACAAGTTGCTTCCTTTTAAGTTTCCAACCTTGACTGTCATTTCATGGTTCTTAGCTTTTGATGAAAGAGCTGCTGTTGTTCTGACGTATTTGCCTTGAGAACTGAATAGCCATCTTCTTCTTAGAACTTTTCAGATGTTTTCTTTGGTTTGAAATTTTGATATTTTAATCATAATACTTTGTAAGGCATTTATTTTCTGGCAATGTCTTTTTTAGAATTCTCAATGCCTCATTTATTTCAATGATTTATTTCACTTATTTTTGTTTATTTTCTGCTGTGCTTTCATAGAATATGTGGGATTTTTTCTTTCCTTTCCTTGTCCTCCTTGTTGTCATCTGTCTTCTCTTTCTCCTTTCCCCCTTCCTTCTTTCCTTCCTTCATTTCTCTCTCTCTCTCTCTCTCTCTCTCTCTCTCTCTCTCTCTCTCTCTCTCTCTCTCTCTCTCTCTTGTCTCTCTTCTATCCTGTGGGTTCTTCAGGTTGGTCTATTGATTATTTCCCAGCTCTCTTGGTTTCTGTGTTAATGCATGCATTCTTTGTTTTTGTTTTTGTTTTTCCGTATGGATGCTTGGATATGAAAATTTTTACTGTAATGTGGCCACTTTGAGCTGTAGTCTTTTTAAATTTTAATTCATTCCAACATTTCTCTTTTTGGGGCAAATAATAAATTCCTTGTTTAAATTTCAAGTTTATGGGAGTGGTTTGGGGAAAATATGGAAGGAATGTTGGCAATGATGGAAATATTATTTCACTAATCCATGTAGTTCTCAAATAAAAGTATCAAAAAGGTAGAATACAATAAAATAAAGAATAAGACAAAGAATGTTAAAAAGAATGAAAAAAAAAAAGAAAAAGAGAAGGAAATACTACCAAGTTATGCAAATAGATGCACAAATAAAATTAGATGAACATATTATGGAGAATAAAACTTTTTAAAAATATTAATTAAAGAGGAAAACAGCTAACGCCATCTGGGACCCCGGTGCACGGGGGCTCCAGGAAATGGTGGCGCAGGCCCTCCTGGCTGCTGCCTTCACGGAGAGCTCAAAAGCAGCCCCCCCACAAGCAAAGGTAAGACCAACTTTTCTGCTCCAAGCGACCTGCCTGGTAGACTCAGGACACACAGAGGTAAAATTCCTCTGGGACCGGACACTTCTGATTTTTAGTTGGAGCCCCAACCTCACTGATCCCGGCCTACAGGTCCCTGCTCCCAAACACCTTGGGAGAGAGAGAGCTCACCGCCCAGACAGGTGGACACTCCTGAGACTGCAGAGCGGGAGAGACCACCAATACTGCCCACTCCTGCCCACATCCCTGGCCCAAGAGGAAACTGTATACGGCCTCTGGGAACAGGAAGAGGGGCACTCAAGTGGCAGGTCCCCTGTGATCCAGACACCGCCCGGACCTGAAGGGACCCAGTCAACAGTTCTCTGCACCCAAATCCCTTGGGAGGGAGTGCTAAACCTTCACAGGGGCAGACACGCCTGTGAAGCCAGAAGAGACTACACTCTGCCCACATTTATGACTCCAGAGGAAAGCACCTAACGCCATCTGGGACCCCGGAGAATGGGGGTTCAGTGAAAAGGCTTCACAGGCACTCCTGGTTGCCGCCCTCACAGAGAGCTCAAAAGCAGTCCCCCATGAGCAACTTGAGCCTCAGGACCACAGGTAAGACCAACTTTTCTGCTCCAAGTGACCTGCCTGGTGGACTCAGGTCACAGGCCTACAGGAACAGCTGAAGACCAGAAGACAGGAAAGACTACATGACTGAAAGCAGAACACTCTGTTCCCATAACTGGCTGAAAGAAAACAGGAAAACAGATCTACAGCACTCCTGACAAACAGGCCTATAGGACAGTCTAGCCACTGTCAGAGAATGCAGAACAAGGTAACACCAGAGACAATCTGATGGCGAGAAGCAAGCGCAGGAACCCAAGCAACAGAAACCAAGACTACATGGCATCATCGGAGCCCAATTCTCCCACCAACGCAAACACTGAATATCCAAACACACCAGAAAAGCAAGGTCTATATTTAAAATCACATTTGATCATGATGATGGAGGACTTCAAGAAAGACATCAAGAACTCCCTTAGAGAAATATAGGAAAACATAAGTAAACAAGTAGAAGCCTATAGAGAGGAATCACAAAAATCCCTGAAAGAATTCCAGGAAAAGACAATCAAATAGGTGAAGGAATTAAAAATGGAAATAGAGGGGTTGGGGATTTAGCTCAGTGGTAGAGCGCTTGCCTAGGAAGCGTGAGGCCCTGGGTTCGGTTCCCCAGCTCCGAAAAAAAGAACAAAAAAAAAAAATGGAAATAGAAGCAATAAAGAAAGCACAAAGGGAAACAACCCTGGATATAGAAAACCAAAGGAAGACACAAAGAGCTGCAGATACAAGCATCACCATCTGAATACAAGAGATAGAAGAAAGAATCTCAGTAGCAGAAGATTCCAAAGAAATCATCAACACAACAGTCAGAGATAATGTTAAATGGAAATAGCTACTGGTCCAAAATATACAGGGAATAGGTATAGAAGAGAGTGAAGACTCCCAGCTCAAAGGATCAGTAAATATCTTCAACAAAATCATAGAAGAAAAATTTCCTAACCTAAAGAAAGAGATGCCCATAATCATTCAAGAAGCCTACAGAACTCCAAATAGATTGGACCAGAAAAGAAAACCCTCCTGTCACATAATAATCAAAACACCAAATGAACAAAACAAGGAAAGAATATTAAAAGCAGTAAGGGAAGAAGGTCAAGTAACTTATAAAGGCAGACCTATTAGAAACACTCAGATTTCTGAACAGAGACATGGATGTCATACAGACCCTAAGAGAACACAAATGCCAGCCCAGGCTACTGTATCCTGCAAAACTTTTCCAATTAACATAGATGGAGAAACCAAGATATTCCATGACAAAACCAAATTTACACAATATCTTTCTACAAATCCAGCCCTACAAAGGATAATAAATGGTAAAGCCAAACATTAGGAGACAAGCTACACCCTAGAAAAAGCAAAAAAACTAATCGTCTTGGCAACAAAACAAAGAGAAGAAAAGCACCCAAACATAATCTTACATCCAAATATGAACATAACAGGAAGCAATAATTACTATTCCTTAATATCTCTCAATATCAATGGTCTCAACTCCCTAATAAACAGACATAGATTAACAAACTGGATATGCAGTGAGGACCCTGCATTCTACTGCCTATAGGAAACACACCTCAGAGACAAAGACAGACACTACCTCAGAGTGAAAGGCTGGAAAACAACTTTCCAAGCAAATGGTCGAAGAAGCAAGCTGGAGTAGCCATTCTAATATCGAATAAAATCAATTTTCAACTAAAAGTCATCCAAAAAGATAAGGAAGGACACGTCATATTCATCAAAGGAAAAATCCACCAAGATGAACTCTTAATCCTAAATATCTATGCTCCAAATACAAGGGCAAGTACATACATAAAAGAAACCTTACTAAAGCTCAAAGCACACATTGCACCTCACACAATAATAGTAGATTTCAACATCCCACTCTCATCAATGAACAGATCATGGAAACAGAAATTAAACAGAAACATAGACAGACTAAGAGAAGTCACGAACCAAATGGACTTAACAGAGATTTATAGAAAATTCTATCCTAAAACAAAAGGATATAACTTCTTCCCACCACCTCATGGTACTGTCTCAAAAATTGACTGTACAGTTGGTCATAAAACAGGCCTCAACAGATACAGAAAGATAGAAATAATCCCATGCATCCTATCAGACCACCACGGGCTAAAGCTGGTCCTCAATAACAATAAGGAAAGAATGCCCACATATACATTGAAGTTGAACAATGCTCTACTCAAGAACAACCTGGTCAAGGAAGAAATAAAGAAATTAAAGACTTCTTAGAATTTAATGAAAATGAAGGTAAAACATACCTAAACTTATGGGACACAATGAAAGCTGTGCTAAGAGGAAAACTCATAGCTCTGAGTGCCTGCAGAAAGGAACAGGAGAGAGCATATATCAGCAGTTTGACAGGACACCTAAAAACTCTAGAACAAAAAAGAGCAAATACACCCAGGAAGAGTAGAAGGCAGAAAATAAGAAACTCAGACCTGAAATCAACCAAGTAGAAACAAAAAGTACCATACAAAGAATCAACAGAACCAAAAGTTGGTTCTTTGGAAAATCAACAAGATAAATGAACCGTTAGCCAGAGTAATAAGAGGACACAGAGAGTGTGTCCAAATTAACAAAATCAAAAACTAAAAGGGAGACATAACTACAGAATAAGAGGAAACCCCAAAAAATCATCAGATCCTACTACAAAAGCCTATATTCAACAAAACTTGAAAATCTGCAGGAAATGGACAATTTCCTCCACACATACCAGGTACTGAAGTTAAATCAGGAATAGATAAATGATTTAAACAACCCTATAACTCCTAAAGAAATAGAAGCAGTCATTAAAAGGCCCCCAACCAAAAAGAGCCCAGGTAAAGATGGGTTTCAGTGCAGAATTCTATCAGACCTTCATAGAAGACCTCATACCAACACTATCCAAACTATTCCACAAAATTGAAAGAGACGGAGTGCTACCAAGTTCCTTTTATGAAGCCACCATGACTCTTATACCTAAACCACACAAAGACCCAACAAAGAAAGAGAACTTCAGACCAATTTCCCTTATGAATATCAACGCAAAAATACTCAATAAAATTCTGGCAAACCGAATCCACGAGCACATCAAAACAATCATCCACCATGATCAAATAGGCTTCATCCCAGGCATGCAGGGATGGTTTAATATATGGAAAACCATCAATGTAATACATTATATAAGCAAACTGAAAGAACAAAACCACATGATCGTTTCATTAGATGCTGAGAAAGCATTTGACAAAATTCAACACCCCTTCATGATAAAAGTCCTGGAAAGAATAGGAATTCAAGGCTCATACCTAAACAGAGTAAAAGCTATATACAGCAACCAGTAGCTAACATTAAACTAAATGGAGAGAAAATTGAAGCAATCCCACTAAAATCAGGGACTAGACAAGGCTGCCCACTCTCTCCCTACTTATTCAATATAGTTCTTGAAGTTCTAGCCAGAGCAATCAGACAACAAAAGGAGATCAAAGGGATACTGATTGGAAAAGAAGTCAAAATATCACTAGTTGCAGATGATATGATAGTATATTAAAGTGATCCAAAAAGTTCCACAAGAGAACTACTAAAGCTGATAAACACCTTCAGCAAAGTGGCTGTGTATAAAATTAACTCAAATAAATCAGTAGCCTTTCTCTACACAAAAGAGAAACCAGCCGAGATAGAAATTACAGAAACGACACCGTTTATAATATTCCCAAATAAGATAAAAGACCTCAGTGTGACTTTAACCAAGCAAGTGAAAGATCTATATGATAAGAAGTTCAAGCCTCTGAAGAAAGAAATTGAAGAAGACCTCAGAAGATGGAAAGATCTCCCATGCTCATGGATTGGCAGGGATAATATAGTAAAAATGGCCCTTTTACCAAAAGCGATCTTCAATGCAATCCACATGAAAATCCCAATCCAATTCTTCAGAGAGTTAGACAGAACAATTTGCAAATTCATCTGGAATAACAAAAAACCCAGGATAGCTAAAACTATCCTCAACAATAAAAGGACTTCAGGGGGAATCACTATCCCTGAACTCAAACAGTATTACAGAGCAGTCGTGATAAAAACTGCCTGGTATTGGTACAGAGACAGACAGATAGAACCCGTAGAATAGAATTGAAGACCCAGAAATGAACCCACACACCCTTGGTCACTTGATTTTTGACAAAGGAGCCAAAACCATCCAATGGAAAAAAGATAGCATTTTCAGCAAATGGTGCTGGTTCAATTGGAGGTCAACATGTAGAAGAATGCAAATCGATCCATGCTTATCACCCTATTCAAAGCTTAATTCCAAGTGGATCAAGGACCTCCACATCAAACCAGATACACTCAAACTAATAGAAGAAAAATTGGGGAAGAATCTCGAATACATGGGCACTGGAGAAAATTTCCTGAACAGAACACCAACGACTTATGCTGTTAGATCAAGAACCGACAAATGGGATCTCATAAAACTGCAAAGCTTTTGTAAGTTAAAGGACACCACTGTTAGAACAAAATGACAACCAACAGACTGGGAAAAGATCTTTACCAATCCTACAGCTGATATTGTGCTTATATCCAAAATATACAAAGAATTCAAGAAGTTAGACCGCAGGGAGACAAATAACCCTATTAAAAGTTGGGGTTCACAGTGAATGTGATTGTTGGGGGGAGGACAGCAATGGGAGGAGGGTGGGGAGGGGAACACCCATAAAGAAGGGGAGGGGTAGGGGTTAGGGGGATGTTGGCCCAGAAACCGGGAAAGGGAATAACACTCGAAATGTAAATAAGAAATAGTCAAGTTAATAAAAAAAAAAGATGGGGTTCAGAGCTAAACATAGAATTCGCAGCTGAGGAATGCAGAATGGCTGAGAAACACCTAAAGAAATGTTCAACATCTTTAGTCATAAGGGAAATGCAAATCAAAACAACCCCTGAGATGTCACCTCACACCAGTGAGAATGGCTAAGATCAAAAACTCAGGTGACAGCAGATGCTGGCGAGGATGTTGAGAAAGGGGAACACTCCTCCATTGTTGGTGGGATTGCAGACTGGTACAACCATTCTGGAAATCAGTCTGGAGGTTCCTCAGAAAATTGGATATATACCCAAAAGATGCCCCAACGTATAACAAAGACACATGTTTCACTATGTTCATAGCAGCCTTATTTATAATAGCCAGAAGCTGAAAAGAACCCATATGCCCTTCAACAGAGGAATGGATACAGAAAATGTGGTACATCTACACAATGGAATATTACTCAGCTATCAAAAACAATGACTTTATGAAATTCTTAGGCAAATGGAAGGAAATGGAAAATATCATCCTGAGCGAGGTAACCCAATCACAGAAAACACACATGGTATGCATTCATAGATAAGTGGATATTCGTCCAAATGCTTGAATTACCCTAGATACACAGAACACATGAAACTCAAGAAGGAAGACCAAAATGCGAATTCTTCATTCCTTCTTTAAAAGGGGAACAAGAACATGCTTGGGGGGGAAAAGGGAGGCAAAGTTTAGAACAGAGGTAGAAGGAACTCCCATTCAGAGCCTGCCCCACATGTGGCCCATACATATACAGCCACCCAGTTAGGTAAGATGGATGAAGCAAATAAAATGCAGGTCAACAGGAACCGCATGTAGATCTCTCCTGAGAGACACAGCCAAAATACAGGAAATACATATGCTGAATGCCAGCAGCAAACCACTGAACTGAGAACAGGACCCCCGTTGAAGGAATCAGAGAAAGGACTGAAAGAGCTTGAAGGGGCTTGAGACCCCATATGAACAACAATGCCAACCAACCAGAGCTTCCAGGGACTAAGCCACTACCTAAAGACTATACATGGACTGACCCTGGACTCCAACCTCATAGGTAGCAATGACTAGCCTAGTAAGAGCACCAGTGGAAGGGGAAGCCTTTGGTCCTGCCAAGACTGAACCCCCAGTGAATGTGTTTGTTGGGGGGATGGTGGTAATGGAGGGAGGATGGGGAGGGGAACACCCATACAGAAGGGGAGTAAAAGGGGTTAGGGGGATGTTGGCCAGGAAACCGTGAAGGGTAATGACAATCGAAATGTAAATAAGAAATACTCAGCCTAATAAAGATGGAAAAAATATTAATTAAAAAGAAACATAATTTAAATTACTACTAAAGGTATAACAAGAAAAATGAAGCACAGGGACAAAGTAACAGATTCAAAAGTAAGATCAAATGTTGGAGCAATTTTTTCTGGGATTCTGAATGTTGGAAGCTACCAGTGCAAAGTCAGTTAGCTTGTAGTACTGTCTGTTTTATAAGTAGAGCTGGTGTAGATCACGCATTAAGTCACTTCATACCCATCAAAGCTCTCTTTTCTTTATAAGCTCCTTTAAATACTCCACACTCGGCTTTGCAGGCTGTGAGATATTTTCTGCTTGACTTCTTTCTTTTCACTTTTTTCTCTGATCCTATCACTGCCCTTGTGAATTTCTGAAGTGATTTTCTCTTTGGAAAAAAGTACACTCTTTGTTTAATTTCTAAGGTTATACCATAATTACAACATTTTTTATTTGCTTTTCTCCCTTCAAGTCCTCTACCATCCCATCCCAACTCTCGTTCAAATTCATTGTTTCTTTCTTCACAGTCATCATTGCACACACGTGCATGTTTATATAAAAATTCTTAAATGTAATTTTTGAGACAATATAATCTTACTTGTATATATGTTTTCAGAGCTGACCATTTGTACTGGGCAACAAACTTGCTTGATCTTCCCTAGGAAAGACCTCTTCCTCTCCCAGATTTTCCCCCAGTCCTCTGTTTATGGTTGAAGTGTGGGGTTCTGAATCACAAAGAGGCCTATATTAGTTTACCTTTTAATATGGAAGATATGTTTCATTTGTTTGGAAAAAATAGTTTTGCTAGGCATAGAATTCTAGCTGGACAGTTGTTTTTCTTTTAGTTTTCAAAGTTTTGCATCACAGCATCTGACTTTGTATTAAGTCTTTTATCTTCTTCCTTTATCTTACTGGCTTCTTTTCAAATACTGTCTTGGTCTTTATTTTAAAGCAGTTTTATTCCATTAAAATTTTTCTTCAGATTCTTTGTGCTTCTTCCAACTCTAGAAAAAATTTCCTCAGACATGTGAAAGAAATGTTATTTATTATCTTTCAATTTAACAATTCTCTCAACACTTCATAAATAAGAGTTCTGTGATCTACTCACTCAAGTTATCTCAAAGGTCAGTTAATGAATGTTTTCATTTAATATAGTCAATTCAAGCACTATCAATTTTTTGCATTATTGAAAAAAAGGGAAAATAAACAGTGAACTAGTAAAATACCTAGAAAATATTGATAGTTTCTTCACATTAAAGTCTATGATCAGCAAGTTTTGTTGAAGAGAAAGCAAAAGAAAAACAATGTACAATAAGATGAGTATCGAATTATATAGACTTCTAAATAATTTAATTTTTTAGAATACATTAAATATTTTGGTTTATAATATATGATTCCTTATTTAAAACATTTTTATTGAAAAATAGTTCCTTATGAATATATCGTAATTCCAGTCTCTCCGCTTACTTCTCCCAGTTCTTCTCCACTTTCCCTTCTATCCAGACTTTCCCTCTTGCTGTCTCTCATTAGAAAATAAGCAGCCATCTGAGGGATAGTAATAAAATAAAATAAAAAAAAAAAATACAAATCAAACAATCTGGAATAATAAAAAATAAAATACAATAAAAATAAAAATCAAAAGGAAAAGAGTCTAAGGGGAAAAAAACAGAACCTAGACATAAAAACAGAGACTAACTTGTTCACACATTTAGGAATCACATAAAAAGAATAGTAGCCAAAATGACCAAAATGCAAATGCTTCACTCCTTCTTTAAAAGGAGAACAAGAATACACTTAGGAGTGGAAAGAGAGGCAAAGTTTAGAACAGAGGCAGAAGGAACACCCATTCAGAGCCTGCCCCACATGTGGCCCATACATCTACAGCCACCAAACTAGACAAGATGGATTAAGCAAAGAAGTGCAGGCCTACAGGAACCGGATGTAGATCTCTCCTGAGAGACATAGCCAGCAATACAGCAAATACATAGGGGATGCCAGCAGCAAACCACTGAACTAAGAATGGAACTCCCTCCCATTGAAGGAATCAGAGAAAGGACTGAAAGAGCTGAAGGGGGTTGAGTCCCCATATGAACAACAATGCCAACCAACTAGAGCTTCCAGGGACTAAGCCACTACCTAAAGACTGACCCTGGGCTCCAACTGCTTAGATAGTAATGAATAGCCTAGTAAGGGTACCAGTGGAAGGGGAAGCCCTTGTTCTTGCCAAGACTGAACCCCCAGTGAATGTGATTGTTGGGGGGAGGGTGGTAATGGAGGGAGGATGGAGATAGGAATATAGAAGTGGAGGCGGAGGGCTTAAGGGGATGTTGGCCCGGAAACAGGGAAGGGGAATAACATTTGAAATGTAAATAAGAAATACTGAATTTATCAAAGACGGAAAGAAAAAAAAAGAATAATAGCCATAATAAATACACAAACCCTGTAGGGTACAGAGAAAAACAGTAAAAATAAAAACAAAATAACATTGAAAAATAAAATAAAAGTCCAAGTATTAAATTATGTGACAAGGAACTTCCAAAGATGCAATAAAGTTCATTTTCTGTTGGCCATTTAATCTGGGATATTCAAAGAAAAAATTTCCCCAGTGAGAGTCCCAGGGAGAGTTAGTTAGATTTTCATTTGCAAATGGTTATCAACTGGGGATTGCTTCAGGTTTAGGGATGAAGCCATATAAGGATTTCTGCTTTCAGCTCTAAGACTATATCTTGTATAGACACATGATGGCCCTCTTCATGTGCCTTAGTCTTTTTGAGTTCTTATGTGCTTTAACCCTGATGTTTTGAGGAGACTTCATTTCCTTGGTGTTCACTGTTCCTTCTCTTCCTTACATGCTTTCTACCTCTTCCTCTGGGTTCCCTAATACCTCGGGGTATGGATTTGATAAACACATTCCATTTAGGGACAAGTGTTATAAGATCAGTTAGCAGAAATGTCATAATGATATTTTCTACACTGTATGCTTATTTTAAAACAACAAAATATAAAATACATTGCTGTTCTCCTTATCTGGGTTACTCAGAGACAGATTCTAGGCTAGCATCTTACCTAAAAGACAAATTGAAAAAATAATTTTTCAGTTTTCTGAGGAATTATCACATTGGTTTCTAGAATGACTGTACCAGTTTGCAATCCCACCAACAATGGAGGAGTGTTCCCCTTTCTCCACATCTTAGCCAGTATGTGTGGTCTCTTGAGTGTTTTTTATTTTAGCCTTTCTGATTGGTATAATGTAAAATCTCAGGGTCGTTTTGATTTGCATTTTTCTGGTGACTAAGGATGTTGAACATTTTTAAGTGCTTCTTGGCCACTCGAGATTCCTCTGTTGAGAATTTTCTGTATAGCTCTGTACCCTGTTATGTAGTCAGGTTACTTGAACTTTTGGAGTCTAACTTCTTGAGGTCTTTATATATTTTGGATATCAGCCCACTATTAGATGTAGAGCTAGTGAAAGTCTTTTCTAAATTTGTAGGTTGTTATTTTGTCTTATTGACAGTAACATTTGCATCATGAAAGTTCTTTAGTTTTAAGAAATTCAATTTGTCAGTTGTTGATTTTAGAGTCTGAGGCCTTTGGTGTTCTGTTCAGGAAATTCCCCACCCATGGCCAATGCATTTGAGCCTATTTCCTACTTTATATTCTATTAGATTCAATGTATCTGGTTTTATATTGAGGTCCTTGATCCAGTTGAACTTGAGCTGTATGCAGTTTGATAAATATGGATCAATTTGTATTCTTCTCCATACAGACTGTCAGACAGAACAGCAGTATTTGTTGAAGATGCTTTCCTTTTGCACTGAACGCTTTTGGCTTTTTGTCAAAGATCAAGTGTCCATAGGTTTAATTCTGGGTCTTTGATTCTATTCCATTGATCTACCTATCTGTCTCTGTTCTAATCATGCATTTTTTAAAATCACGATTGCTTTGTAGAACAGTTTGAGGTCAGGGATGGTAATTACCCCAGAAGTTCTTTTATTGTGGAGAATTGTTTTTTGCTTTTCCCATATAAAGTTGAAAATTGTTCTTTGAATGTCTGTGAAGAATTGCATTGGAATTTTGATGAGAATTGGATTAAATCTGTAGATTGCTTTTGGTATGACGGCCATTTTTCTTATAAGTCAATCCTACTGATCCATGAGCATGGGAGATCTTTTTATCTTTCTGAGGTCTTCTTTGATTAATTCTAACTGAAGACTCAGCTATACCACTCATGGGCATAAGTCTAAAAGATACTTTACAAGATCACGAGTACACATGCTCTACTCTTTTCATAGAAGCATTACTTCCAGCTAGACACTGGAAAAAGCTCAGATGTCCCATATTTGAAAAATGGATACAAAAAAAATGTGGTGTAGTTAAACAATGGAATTCTATTCAACTATCAAAAACAAGAACAGCATGAATTTTGCAGGTAAATGGATAGAACTACAAAATATCCTGAATGAGGTAACCCTGACCCAAAAGGACATGCATGGTATCTAATCACTGATAAGTGGATATTAGCCAAAAAGTACAGAATACACATGATATACTCAGTAGATCCTAAGAAGTTAAAGGAGAAGGAAAGCCCAAATGAGGATGTTTCAATTCCACTTATAAAGGAGAACAAATTAATAATGGGAGGCAGAGGGAAGGAGAGACATGGGTAGTAGAGGGAAATAATGCAACTGACAGGGGTAAAGGTGAGATGAAACCTAAAGAGACTACCTTAAGTTGTTAGACAGGACCTCCAGTGGAGAACACCAAACCACCTTAATATTTTTTGACCCAAAATTGTTCCTGACTAAAAAAAAATGTAGGGACAAACATGAAGCAGAAACTGAATGAAAGTCTGACCAGTGTTAGGCCCAACTTGGGATGTGACCCATGGCTTGCACCAAACCCTGACACTATTATTGATGCTATGCTATGTTTACAGACAGGAGACTAGCATGGCTGTCCTCTAAGAGCTTCTACCAGCAGATGACGGAGACAGATGCAGATACTCAGAGCTAAGCATTGGACTGAGGTTGGGGACCCCTATGGAAGAGTTAGGGGAAGGATTGAAGGAACAGAAGGGAATGACAATCCATTGAAGACCAGCAGTGTTACCAAACCTGGACTTCTGGGAGTACCCAAAGACTAAGCAGCCAACCAAAGAGCATACATGGGCTAATCTGAGGCCACCAGCACATCATTTGTAGCAGAGGACTGCCTTGTCTGGCCTCAGTGGTAGAGAAGAGCTTAATTCTCTATAGACTTGATGCCCCAGGGAGGGGGCATGTACGATGGTGGCACCCTTTTAGGGGTGAAGGGGAGGGAGGAGGCGGTGAAAAACTCTGTGAACAGGGAACGTGGGGGGGTCATCATTTGGGATGTAAATAAATAAAATAGTTAATAGAAAAAGAGAAACATTTTTTTGAAGAATAGAATTATATATTTAAAATTTATTTACCATTAGGATGTAAAATTTTACCTATTGCATCAGATTTTGGGTCAGATTTCATTCTGATTTTTCTCATTCCACTTTAAACATACTTTTTGCTTCTGGCTTCCTTCTATTTCTTCTCTCTATCCCCATCATAAATATTGATTATGGCAGCAGTTCTGATATCTGACATGGTTGCCAAGTCTCTCACAGGTAACAGAAGGGACACAATGAGGAATTTCATTGTTTAACCCTGAAATGCCATGCAACTTAAGACTTAAAGAGTGCTGATTTCTAAAGGTCTAATTTAAAACCTTCAAACTATGTTTGAACACAGGTAACAAAAATAGTGGAAAGTCAAACCAGTGACAAGGGATAAAACACCGGGTTTGGTATAAGAAGTTGAGTAGTAAACAATAATCTGACTTTATTTGCCTAGCTTTTTTTCTGTTTGTTTACTTATTTTGTCTTATTATTATTTCTTTTTATTAATTCTATGTTTTCTTAGAATTAATGTTAACAGTAATATGACTGATTTTATACTACGTAGTGAGATTCTATCTCAGAAAATATGCCACAACACAAAATTAAAATATAACTCTTAATAAATGCACCAAAAATTTCAACTGAATTTGCATATATTGCATTCTCTTGCTCAATCTTACTCTATAATCAACATCCTTATTGAATCCTACAGTTGCCATTGTTCTTCACACACCCATGTCTTCTTTAATTCTGTTGAATGATTAACATCTTCATCAATGCTTTCCTCTCCTCACTAAATAATGCAAGTTCTCCCATAACACGTCTAAATGGCAACATATAGAGGGGTATTTTCAGACTATTATCACTCATCGAAAGAGCTAGGAAAGTGCTAATTAGACTCAGAACAAACACTACTAAGTACTGCTCTTTCCTATCCCACTCAATATAAGGGATTATAAACAGTTCAAATTACGATTCCATGGAAATCATCTCTTTATTTTTTAGTTTATTCATGTTTTAGACACAATGTTTGCAATGTATGGATGAAACACTGTTTCATAATTACAAGTGATAGGAAAATGACAGCTAATATACAAGGAATGAAATAAAAGTTACCATGGTTTAACAATAGCTATTGTTGAATGTGTTGAGTAATTTTTAATGATAAGAGCATGTTTTGTATATATTATAATGACTTTGCTCACATGGTGAAAATGAAATTATATGTCAGTGATGAAGCCAATCTTGGTACTCTGATGAATTAAAATAATCTCCTCAGCCTTTTTTTGCCTTGCTTTGTTTCTCTTCCTTTATTCTTCTTAATGACATTGCCATTGCCCTAAATGAATGCAATAAATAACAAAACTCTCACTAAATATTTATCATGGACATCTATAATATCCATTTTTAATTACCAGCAGTAGATGTGTAAATCTAGACAATTAAACTCATAAAAGTTTCCTCAGTTATTTCCCTTCTAATTTAGTGAGGGAGCAACCACAAGAACAAAGAATAATTTTGCATAAAAATTAATGAGACACAAATAATCTCTCTTTGTGCTTCAAGGACAAAATTTGCCATGGAATATTGAACACAGAACTTTGTAGGGAGATATGAGATCTGAATTTTCTCTTTAGTTTAGAGTCTTTTAAATGCAAAACTCAATTTATATTGATAGTTCAAATTGCGTAGAACCAAAGGTTGAAATCAAAGAGTATTCCATGTGAGACAATTAAAAACAAGACAGTGTTACCATAAGACCTGGATGTCAGGTGGGCCTTTAGAATTTAATTTTTCCTTCTTGGCTTTTGACCTAGCTTTGGTCCAAACTATCTTTGTTATCACCCTATTCTTCAATGTTGGAATGGAAATATTTGTATTGTGCTATTATTATATATGGGAAATGTACAGCTTGTTTGTTTCCTTATAACAATTCATAATTAAGAAATGGCCTTGACTCTCAGAAAATGTTTGGAAATTTGAACTTTTGAACAGTTTCAGGATCATAAATACTGTAGGGAATACATTTTAGTTTATGAGGTAGCTATGGGCTTTTAGGAGTCACATCTAAAATATTATGTTTGGGACAGTAAATAGCACCAAGTGACTGATCTGTTTCCTTGGACTCCAGCTGGAAGCACCATATTGGGTGGTTGTAGACTACTTAGGAGGTGGGTTATTTTTGTAAGAATGTAGCTTGGAGTGAAAATTAAGGTCTTTATAACCTAGAGCTGCCTCCTGGCACACTTAGATGTAAGTAGTTGTTACATATTTTAGCCTTTACTCTTCTGTGCCTTCCATGCCGTTATTGCCATGAGCCAGAAGAAATCTCTCTTCCCTTAAATGCTTCTTGTCCAGTATTCAATTAGAGCAGTGGGAAGAGTAACCAATGCAGTGACACTTGTCTTAGTGAATTGTCTCATTGTCTGACTGAGAACAAACTTGCAATCTCTCTGAGGCATGCGCAAACATACCTTTGGATGGGTGTATGTGTTTGTGTGTGCCCATGTATACATTGTGTTTGTATACACATGTATGTGTACATGTGATGGTAGTAATGGAGGACTTGAGAAAGAAGTGGGAAATAAATCTGAAGAAGGAAATGTACATGCAGATTAATAGAAACTAAAGGCACAGTGTGAACTTCTGTTTCATAATAAGAACTCAAAGAACTTTAGTAACACTCTCTAGAGAATTTTAGAAGCAGAATGAACACGGTGAATTTTTATGTAAAATGGTGACATCATAAATCTATTAGTGTGTTTCCAAGCCTAAAATTTACAGTCAGTCACATATTGAAATACATTCAAATTGCTGATATAAATAATCTCCAAACCAACATGATTAATATGTGGAAAACAGTCACTCAAATGTGAAAACATAAATATTTTCCTCCCAAAGCCCAAAATTTGAGAAGATTTAGCACTGCTAGACTCATTTTTTAATAAAAAATGCTAAAAGATGTTCTAAAAGCTTAAATAAACAAACTCTAAATTCATGAAAATATGTGGAAAGACTATTAAAGGCAAATATGTAGACAAATCAAAAACACTGTTGAAAAAGAACACTGGAGTGTCAATCCCTCTAAGTAATAATGAAAGTCAAAAGACAAAGAAAAATAATTATAATTCTGAAAGTATGTTAGTGAATACCCAATAACGATGAGTTATATTAGTCACAAAGTTCAGGGCTGAAATAACTTGCGTAGCATGTGAAGCCATGAGTTTTATACTGCCAAAAGAAAAACAAGTTGAAATTACAACTCAATTAACATAAAGCATGGAGGAAGGACAGTGGAGCCATGCCTCTTTTATCTATGATTAATATATTATATATAATATATTAGGTAATAATAGGTAGTATTATTACATACTATAATGTGGTGTAGGCAACCACGCTCTGCTGCTAGAGCAGCAAGTGATCTTATTCAATGTTATCCATATTTCCAGGCCAAAGCCATTATCTAAGATGCTTTGTGTGATCTTTGAGGTAGCAATAAGACTGCTCTTATATGAGTACTTAAAGAACAAGTGGAAGACCGTGGCTGTCTGAAAGTTATATGCATTCTAAGACTCTGATCTTCTGTCCCCATATTTATGCAACAAACACTTGATTGTCTGAGTGTTCTCCACAGCCCCAATGAAAAACAATAAACTAAAAGACAAAACATATCACTGTACAAAAATTAACACAACACATAATAGCAGAGCAAGAGAAGAAAAAAGGGAGCATGGAAACAAAAGAAAGGAAAATTGAGATGGTAATAGTAATTCATCAATTACTTTAAATATAAATGGTTTAAACTCCTCGTTCAAAAGACAGAGAAGCTGGGTGGACAAAACATTAAGCTTCAAGGATATGTATTATTCATATTAAGATATGGAAACAGCCTAAATGTTCAAAGCAGGTGTCTAAATAAGGCAAATGTTAAATGTGATATTTTATCCATCATGAAAGGAAACCATGGCATATGAAAACAGATCAGCTTACATAAATTGTGAGGTTACATGATTCTATTTATATGTGCTGTCTGAGTTCTTACACAAGCAGAAGGAAGATTCGTATTTTCCAGATGCTGTGAACAAGGGGGATATGGAGCTGCTATTTAGCTAGCACTAAACTTTGGCTATGCAAGATGGTTAAGTTCTAAACAGCTGTTGCATAATGTTGTTTTTATAGAGACCAATATTGTAACATAACCTACACATTTAGGGGAGTATATGTTATGTTTTTGTATCACAATAAAACAAAATATAAGCAAAATGACATGCAAAATTCGTACCTTTGGTTTCCCCAATTGTTAACTCATTAATAGCCACAAAACATAAGGAAAGATTGTGTGCTGTTATTGTTTATGAATCTTTTTGGTCCTCCAAGGACATTTAGACATTTTTGTGTATAATCAATGTGTATAGTGTAAATTAACACTGATTCCTTGTCCTGGGAAGGACACAATTTTGGTGACTTAGGGTTTCTACTGCTGGGAAGAGAGACCATAATCATGGTAACGCTTACAAAGCAAAACATTTAATTGTTGCACACTGAGTAGTTCAGAGGTTTACTCCATTATTGTCATGGACGCAAGCAAGGGAACATGCAGGCAGACATGGTGTTGGAGAGGCAACTGAGAGATCTACGGCTTGAGCCTCTGAGACCTTAAATCCCCCAAGCCCTCCATGACACACCTGTTAATAGTATCACTCCTTTTAGGCCTATGGGGGCCATTTTATTCAAACCACCCCAGGTAGCTTTCCTGATACTGCTTTCAAAGTTTTTCATTGGGGCTGTGGAGAAGACTCAGACAATCAAGTGTTTGTTGCATAAATATGGGGACAGAAGATCAGAGTCTTAGAATGCATATAACTTTCAGACAGCCACGGTCTTCCACTTGTTCTTTAAGTACTCAATTATGTGAGAATTATGTGAGAAAAGAATCTGTTTTCAATAAAAAAAGATTGAGAAAATTGTTCCTATTTTATCCTCCTGAGAATTTGTCCTTGAGACAGTCTACAACTCTGCTTGCCTTCAGTGTGAAAGGTGCACCTTCTGAGTACTTGAGTTTCATCTTGAATTCTTTGTGAAAAGAAAATAGAAGAGAGGTTTTCATTTTTAAACCCCAGCATAATGCAGAAAATATAAAAATTAAGTAATGAATAAGATATATAGTGACACCTAAAACAAATGTAACAAATATAGAACTAGCACATGATTTAAATAATCTTATCAATCATCTCATTTGACAACAAGTTTGGAAGATATGGACATTATTTGTATGTATACTTAAATTATGGTGTCTAGTTTTTGTGATATATTTTTGATGGTAGGAATCCGATTCAATTTATAGTATTTGCAAATTTTTGACAAGATTCTTTAGTGTTGCACTAAGTATTGTTAAACAGACCTGCACAAATGAGAAGTTACATTTACCCTCATAGATCTACTTTACCTTTAAGGCTTATGTGTATGAAGATATTTCATTATATACCCATAGTATGTGGCAAAAAATATCTCAAAGATGACAGGTGATACTGCCAGAGTCACGGGGGAATCCGATGAAGGCTGAAAAATGGCTACTAGAAGAGCAGTAGATGCTGTGAACAGCAGGAAAGGATACCATCCCCAGAGAAGCAGCCACATGAGAGAGAGACTTTAAGAAGGACACTCCATCCTCCACCCACACTCTAAATCCTGGGTTCTGGAGGAGATGGCTATCGTGAACTACAGATATGGATGTCTTTACTGAGTTTTCTATTGTCTTCCCACTTTGGCATCCGAGTCCTGCCTTGTGCTCTCCACTACCTCCTTGGCCCTTCTTTCACCCAGGGGATATGCCAGATCATAGCTGGGTCTCATCCACCTGTACTTTCTTCTTGATTTCAGTCCTAGAAGAGTAACATTTTTTGATAGTTGATTTACTCACAAATCTGTGCCGGGCTGCTATAATGTCTCTTGTCTGGTTTACTGTTTTGAAGTGACTTCTATGCCCCTACCATGGACACACTCACATGTGTACACACGCGTGCGCACGCGCGCACACACACACACACACACACACACTGGAGAGTTGTACAGGTAAACCTAGATTTGTCTTACCTTTCTGCATCCCCAGCTTTCAGTTCTGATATTTTCAGGTGTCTTTTTTTATCACTTTTTAGATTTCTAGAATGTTTCTGTAATGCTTTGAAATAGCATATTCTTTTTGATATTATTTTCTTAATCTGACTCTTTTCCTCACTATCTCACAGAAGCAACTTTGCTGAGGATGTATAGAAAGACAGAGAAAATTATAGGGATATGGGAAGGTCATCACATCTCCCCAGAGTCTGCTTGGAGCTGCTGCTCAAATAAGAATCCAGAATTCCAGCACTATTTACATTTTTTGATGGTTTAAGACATAAAGATAAAGTCATTTCATGAATAGATGTTTTAAGTAAATAAATAATGTTCCAAACTTAAGATTAGAATATGTTCAACTTTTTCAGGGCCTCATTCCTATCCCACAGACTTTCGTAGAATTTATATGCAGATTACTATCCTTCTTTGTAGTATATGGATCCTAACTTTCTCATGCATTTGATTTAGTATTTACTCTAGCAATTTTGTCCTGTTATGCATACATCAGCAGCCACACTGTGATTTCTTTTAAGAACTCTAGAAACACTTTGAAACTACTAGTACTAACTCTCCCACCAAATCAGTATATATGGTTTTCGTGAAGAAACTGAAGTTTAACTCTTTGATAAACCAATACATTTGCTCCTGGGCATTCCTTCTCAAGTATCTCTTCTTTTCCTAACCTTCTGCTTAAGAGCTATATAAACATCTCCTAATGAAACTCCCATTATGTGTCATAAGACTAATCCCAGAATTTGTTTCTACATCAAAGCCAAGGATCCAAATTTACCTGTGGAAAGGTCACGTAGAGTTTAAGGGAACTCATCATGATAGATAATACAGGCAATAGTGTGGGCTGTACATTCATCACTGCCATGCATGAAAGTCTCTAAATTAGTGGAACCGAACTTCAATAACTGTAACTTCTATAACCTAGAAAGTGAAAACATAAATGACAATAAAATCTTTTTCTTTAAATTACTGACCATTTTCTTTTTTTAAATTTGATATTTTTATTTACATTTTAAATGTTATCTCCTCCATTTTAAATGTTTTCCCTCCAAAAACCTGCTATCCCATCCCCACTCCCCCTGCTTCTATGAGAGTGCTCACCCACTCACACACCCACTCCCCCTACCTCACCGCCCTGAAATTTCCCTAGACTTGGCATGAGCCTTGACAGGACCAAGGGACTTTCCTTCCACTGATGCCCTACAAGGCCATCTACTACATATGTGGCTGGAGCCATAGGTCCATCACTGTGTACTCTTGGGATGATGGTTTAGTTCCTGGGAGTTCTGAAAGTTCTAATTGGTTGATATTGTTGTTCTTCTTATGGGGTTGCAAACCCCTTCAGCTCCTTCAGTCCTTTCTCTAACTCCTCCAATGGGAACTCCATGCTCAGTTCAATAGTTGGCTGCAAGCATCTGCCTCTGTATTTGTCAGACTCTGGCAGAACTTCTCAGGGGATAGCTATATCAGGTTCCTGTCAGCATGCACTTCTTGCCATCTGCAATATTGTCTGGGTTTGGTGACTGTATATGGGCTGGATCCCCCAGGAGGGGCAGTCTCAGGATGGCCTTTCCTTCAGTCTCTGCTCCACACTTTGTCTCTATATTTCCTTCCATGAGTATTTTTGTTTCCCCTTCTAAAAAGGTCTGAAGCATTCACACTTTGGTCTTCCTTCTTCTTAAGTTTCATGTGGTTTGTGAATTATATCTTGGGTATACTGAGCTTTGGTACTAATATCCACTTATCAGTGAATGCCTACCATGTGTATTCTTTTGAGATTCCATTGCCTCACTCAGGATGATATTTTCCAGTTCCATCCACTTGCCTAAGAATTTCATGAAGTCATTTTAATAGCTGAGTAGCATTCCACTGTTTAAATGTACCACATTTTCTGTATCCATTCCTCTGTTGAGGGCATCTAATGCACCTGGTGTGATATACATCCAGCTTTTCTAAAACTTTTAAAGATACTGGATTGCTTTATAGCATTTAAGACCCTGATTCACAGTGTGTTCTGAAGCTGTAGCTGCAGCTCTGCTCTTTATTTTCTGAGGCAGGGCTCAGCCTCTGAAGTAAACGTTTTCCCTACATCTTGTGCTAACACATTATCATGGTAAGAAGAGTTCTTTCTCATTAGAAAAAATTGTCAAAATTCAAACATTCCAATAAAAATTGTCCAGGCCAAACTGGCCAGCCTGGAAACCAGGCTTCATTTTTATGATACAACCATTGCTTTAAGAAAAGAATTGAAGTACAGATTTCTTCTTTATTTGAACCATTTAGAATTAAAAAATAATTTTTGAATACTTTTATTAAATTAGATAATAAATTGAATATTAATTATTATTCAATAATATTAGAATTATTAAAATAGTAATTGCATCATCTACACAGCACATACAATGCTCGAATAAGAAAAACAATTTCTATTCTTAGCACACTTACAGACATGTTACAAAATCCGTATGTAATGGAATTATTAAGTTTAGGCAAAACTAACAAAACCGATATATAGAAATGACAAGCTTTGACATATACTTTGGTCTTAAATCATGAGGCATATCTGTCATATTTTTGCCCTTATAGCTCTGAAAATAATTCAACAAAAATTTAGTGGTTTAATCTTTTGTACCATTAACAGATATTCCAAGTGTCCAACAAGAGAAGGATTTGAAAAATTACAATTATAGCCTTTGTGTATTTGCAATAAGGTAAATCATTATTTTCTAATATTTCCATTAATGTATTGATTATTTACTTTAGATACTCAACCAAGTCCATTTCCTACTTTTCTCCCAGTCCATCCTCATACGCTTCTCCTTTAACCCCTTTGCACCCCTATCATCACCATTACTACCATTAACAAAATAACGGAATTGACAACCATTGGTCATTTATATTTCTTAAGATCAATGGTCTCAACTCTCCAATAAACAAGTCACAGACTAACAGAATGAATGTAAAATCAGGACCTGCTTCATACAGGATTCTGCTGTATACAAGAAACACACCTAACATCAAAGATAGATATTACCTAGAAACTGCGTTCCAAGCAAATGGATTCAAGAAGCAAGTTGTAGAAGCTATCCTAATATCTAAGAAAATACATCTTAGACCAAAAATTCATCAAAAGAGATGGGGAAAGACAGTATATACTTATCAAAGGAAAGATTCACCAAAATGATGTTGCAGTTCTGAACATCTTTGCCCCAAATGCAAGGGCATCCATATTCATAAACATTACTAAAACTGAAATCACATAACAAACCCTACACACTAATAGTGAGCAACTTCAACACACCTCTTTCAACAATGGACAGGTAATCCAGACAGAAACTAAATGGAATCAACAGATATTATGATGCAAATTGACCTAATAGATATCAATAGAATACTTTACCCAAACAAAAAAGAATAGAGATTCTTCTTAGCACCTCAAGGAACCTTACCCAAAACTAACCATATACCAGTCACAAAGCAAGTTTCACCAGATGCAAGAAAAGTAAAATAACCACCTTTGTCTTATCAGACCACCATGAATTAAATATGGACTTCAACAACAAAACAATAAAAAGTTTAAATATGCATAGAAACTGAACAACTCCCAACACAATAACCACTGGATCACGGAAGAAATAAATAAATTAAAGACTTTTTAGAATTCAATCAAAATGCCTACTGAAATTTATGTGACAATATAAAAGCAGCGCTAAGAGGAAAGTTCACAGCAGAAAGGGTCTTCATAAAGAAATTGTCAAGTTTTGATATTAGCAACTTAAACGTACACCTGAAAGCTCTAGAACAAAAAGAAGCAAGCAAGCTCAGAAGGAGTAGACAACGAAACGGTCAAAGTCCGGCTGAAATAAAACAAACAAACAAATAACCAAAACAATACAAAGAATCAAATAATCCCAGACCTGGTTCTTTGAGAAAATCAACAAGATAGACAAGCCTTTAATCATCGAACTACAAAGCAGAGACAGTACTCAATTTAACAATTCAAGAATGAAAGAGGAACATAAAAGTAGACACTAAGAATTCCAAAGAATCATTAGGTCTTACTTGAAAAGTCTGTATTCAAATTTGGTAAATCTAAATGAAAGCATCAATTTTCATGATACACATTACATTTCAAATTTAAATCAAAATCAGTTAAATAATTTAAACAGTAGCATAATTCCTATATAGGAATGGTCATTTAAACCACCCAGTCAATAAAAGACCAGGGCCTGATGGTTTTAGTACAGAATAATACCAGATTTTCAAAGAAGAGCTAATAGAGATATTCTAACTATTTCACTAAATAAAAACAGAATAAACATTACTCACCTCATTCTGTTAGTCCATAATCACCCTGATAGCTAAACTACACAAAGAATCAACAAAGAGAAAATTTAAGATCGACTTCCCTTATGAACTTGGTGCAAAACCACTTGATAAAATACTCACAAACCAAATCCAGGAATGCACCAAAAAGATCATACACTATGATTGAGTAACTTCATCTCAGGGATCCAGGGACGGATTAGCATACAAAACTCCATTAATGTAATCTATTACATAAGAAAGTGAATGAAAAAGAAATCCACATAATCATCTCATTAGATGCTTTAAAAGCCTTTGGCAAAATCCAACATCCCTTTATGTTAAAAGTCTTGGAGAGATCAGGGATACAAAGTGACAAACTTAATCATAATAAAAGCAATGTATAGTCAGTCAATAGTCAACATCACATTAAACGGAGGGAAGCTTAAAGCAATTCCTCTAAAATCAGGAACAAGACAAGGCTATCACTCTCTCCTTATTCGATGTAGAATTTGAAGTTCTAACTACAGTTATAAGACAACTGAGGTGGTTTGAACATGCTCAGCCCATATTAGAAGGTGTAGCCTTATTTGAATAGGTGGAGGTCTTGTTGGAAGAATTGTGTCAGTCTGTAGGCAGGCTTTGAGGTTTCCAAGTGCTCAAGCTCTGCCCAGGAAGGAGGAGAGCCTCCTCCTGGCAGCCTTTGGATCGAGATGTAGTACTTTTCGTTTCTTTGGCCACAAGTTTGCCTGCACACTCCCATGCTTCCCACCATGATGATAATGGACTAAACCTCTGAAATGGTAAGCCAGCCCCATTAAATATTTGCCTTGTTTGTGATGTCTCTTCACAGAAATGGAATCCAAACTAAGACAATGATAACAGGGACTGTGGTATTGCTGAGATAGTCCTGACTATGATTTTTGCTTGGACGGATGTGGATCTGGGACATTGAATTATGAAATCAGTAGAATGCTTTAAGTGGATGTTTGAGGGAAAATACCAGTAGAGGCATGGAAAGCATTGAAGTCAAGGGTAATTTGAACTGTGCAGGTCTGCCTCACAAGATTTCAAAGGAGAAGAAATTACTGTGTGGTCTACAAACTTTTCTTGTGGTAATTTGGTGAAGAATGTGGCTGCTTTCTGTTCTTGTTTGAAGAGTCTGCCTGAGTTAAAGATGAAGTGATTTAGTTACATTGGCCAAAGAAATCTCAAAACCGAATTTAGACTTTGTCTCGTGGTTCACTCTTAGGTGGAGCATTTCGATCAATCATAGCAAGTTTAGAAAGGAAAAAAATACAAAAGGTATGGTTCAAGTAATAAAGGGCACCAGGAATTAGAATGAAGTTAAATACTGAGCTCAAGGATATAAAATGGAGTTATGGGAGTGATGGGGAGCAGTGACCTGGGAGAAAATTAGACATTACTATTACCTGGTTATTGTTTGTCTTTGTTTTTGATTTTATAGTTTTGGTTTTTGTTTTGGACTTTTAATTTGGAATGATATACAATTCAGAAAAGGAGTGTATGCCTGTGATCCAGATCTTGAGGCTGGAAGACACAGGCTTTTAACCCAGAATTTAAGGACGAGTGGCCATGAAGAGCTTAGGTACAGGTTTGGGGGTACGCACCTTTAATCCCAGGAGCGAAAAGCAAGCAGATCTCTCAATTAAAAGCCAGCCTAGTACAGAGCAAGTTTCAAGGAGAGAATGGTTTAGACCAAGGTGTGGTAATATATTCAGAACTCAGGAGAACGAGGCAGGATGATTTCTGAGTTTAAAGTCAATCTGCAGAACAAGCTGCAGGACAGCCAAGATTAGGGAATGAAAGGAATTATTGAAAACAGAAAGCTGGTGAAGATGTAATAGAATAATATTCCAACCCCAGCAAGCAGCAAAACTTACAGCTTTGGCTATGTGGCTCTGGTTTTAGATTCAAGAATAGAAGAGATTATTGGGACAATTGATTCTGGCTAGCTAGAGGTACAGCATTAGTGGTGATTACAAAGAGACTTGTATCACTGAGGTGAAATTCCAGGAAGTGTTTTCTGAGAACACAAAGAAGCTGTGTTCCAGAGATAGACATTGTGCTGGTAACTGGACTTGGTAATGTGTAAGAATCACCCACGCAGTACTCGTTTTGAAGGCATAAAATTGTCATGGAGAAGGGATGGGACTTGGTAGTGTGAAAAACCAAGAAAGGCCATTAGGGAAGTTGCAGGTTCAGTTGCAGTTGGCAACCCAGGACTGAAGTGGGTTACACAAAGAGTTTGATGCTTGGCACCATGAATACAGCCTGTGAGAGGCTAGTGGTGAAGCCGTCAACTGTGAAGTGGAAGTTGGCTTCAATATCCTAAGATGTTAGAACTGTGATAGCTGCTAAGGAAATCTGCTAACAGAGAGTAGAACTAGTCCAAGAGGAAGAAATATGTTGGAGTCAACAAATATGAAACACATGGACATCACATATAAAGATACAGAATTTGTTGTTTGCCCATATGGTTATTGGTCTAACTTTGGTCTAATATTTATTCACCATGATGATTTGGAATGATGATATATATCCTGTGATATTGGAAATATGTTGTCTCCTTTTTTATTTTGATTTTATAGGGGAGTACATTTGAATCTCCGAAAGAGCCTTTGAACTTTGGACAAGCTCCGAAGTGGCTGGGTACAAAATTAACTCATAATAGTCAGTAACCCTATTTTATTCAAATGATAAACAGACTGAGAAATAAATTAGGGAAACAATACCCTTCACAAGAGCCACAAATAATACAAAACATCTTGGTATAGCTCTGACCTAGCAAGTGAAAGACCTGTATGAAAAAAACTTCAAGTTTCTGAAAAGAGAGACTGAAGAGTATATCAGAAGATGGAAAGATTTTCCATGCTCATGGATTGGTAAGAATATAGTAAAACCGGTCAAAAGCAATCTACATATCCAATACAATTCCTATCATAATTTCAACATGGAAATTTATGGACTTCAAAAGAGCAATTTTTAACTTCATATGGAAAATTCAAACCAAGGATAGCTAAAATAATCCGATCTAATAAAATAACTTCCAGAGGTATCACCATCACTGATTTCAAGCTGTACTACACAGTAATAGTAAGAAAACCACATAGTGTTAGCATAAAAGCAGACAAGTTGATCAATGGAATCAAATCAAAGACCCAGATATAAAGACCCACACAACTAAGGACACTTGATTTTTCATAAACCAAAATCATAAAATTTTAAAAAGAAAGTGAAAAATTGAAATTAAAAAAGAAAAATGGTCCTGAATAACTAATTCAATGCTTGCATGTAGAACAATGCAAATATATCGAAATCACCCTGTATAAAACCAAAGCCAAGTGGATCAAAGACATTAATATAAAACCCGATACATTAAATCTAACAGAAGAGAAAGTAGGTGTCTTAGTTAGGGTTTTACTGCTGTGAACAGACACCATGCTCAAGGTAAGTCTTATAAAAGACAACACTTAATTGGGGCTGACTTAGAGGTTTAGGAAGTTCAGTCTGATATCATCAAGGCAGAAACACATGTAAGCATTCCAGGCAGGTTAGTACAGGAGGAGCTGAGAGCTCCCACATCTTCATCTGAAGGCTGCTAGTGGAAGCCTGACTTCCAGGCAGCTAGGGTGAGGGTCTTAAGACCACAGCCACAGTGACATACCTACTTCTACAAGCCACTCTCTGGGTCAAGCATATACAAACCATCACATTCCACTCCCTGGCCCACATAGGTTTGTTCAAACACATGAGTCTATGGGGGCAATATATAGTCATAGCATAATTTAAAAAGTACATTTAATCCAACTTCCAAAGTCCCCATAGTCTGCAGCAGTATCAACAATGTCAAAAGTCTAAAGTTCAAAGTCTTTCTGACATCCATCCAATCACATACCTGTAATCCCTGAATCAAGACAGGAAACTAGCTGGACAAACTCCAAACTCAGCATCTCCATGTCAGATGTCAAAGCGGTTTTCAGATTTCCAACTCCTTTTTCATCTGTGTTGACTGCAATAAAGTTCTTTCACCTGGACTGGTTCTACTCCCTGTTAGCAACTTTTCTCAGCAGATAGACCACAGCTCTGGCATCTTGCACATCTTTGGGTCTCCAAGGCAACTTCAATAATACAGCTTCTTGTTTTAATGTCTGGGATCCACACATCCTCTTCTGGGATCCTCCAAAGAGCTAGCGTCACGTCTCCAACTCTACCCTCTAAGCTCAGGTTGATCATTTGCCGCTGTTGATCTTGGTGATCATCCCATGGTACTGGCATCACCAATATGCTGGGGTCTTCCATTGCTTCACCAATAGCTTCTCATAGTCTCTCTTCATGGTGCTGAGCCTCAACTCCTTTGACCCCTTCAGTCCTGGGCTGTCAACTGCAACTGGGAATGACCATCACCAGTAGCCTTCCATAACCACTCACAGTGACAAACTCAGCTATTCTTCATGATGGCTTCATGCCTTCAAATCAAATGCCATCTGAGTGTCTTCTACACATTACCAAGTACAGCTGCTGCAAGAGGTAAAACCTCAACTATCTCTGGAACATAACTTCTTTGTGCTCTCAGAAAACACTTCCAGGAGATTTCACCTCAGTGATGCTGGTATCTTCCTAATCACCATTACTTTCTTAGCTCCAGCTAACCAGCATCAATTGTGGCAGTAATGCCTTCTATTCTGGACTCTAAAGACAGAGCCACATGGCTAAAGCTGCCGAGTTCTGCTGCTTGCTGAGGCTGGACCATGGCCCCCTTGTTCTATTACATTCTCATCAACTTTCTGTTTTCCAACACATTCACTGCCTAAGCTTGCCTGTCCTGGAACTTGCTCTGTAGACTGACTTTGAACTCAAGAGATCAGCATGCCTGTCTCCTAAGCACTGGCATTAAAGACGTGATCCACCAAGCCTGGATTTAAGTTTTTCTTAACCTAGAACTTGCTCTCTTACATTTGAAAGGTAAATAAATAAAATATTCAAAAAAGAAAATGTGGGCTCTAAATGTAACCTAATTTCCTACTCAAGTTCACATATCTCAAGTATTTAAGTTAATTTTAAACAAAAATAAAAGCATCTTGTAAATAAATGGTTTAATGGCCAAATTATTCTAAATATTTTCTAGATAATTGTAAGAGAAGTTAATGAAACATCAACGAACTGCTAATAAGTTTATTAAGTTCAATTTTAAGTGGTAAATAAACATAAAGTATACAGAGTATACCTTAACATGTTAATCAGAGAAGTAAGGCTGTGAATTACTTATTGTGTTCATTAGATGTTTACTTTCCAGCCCTGTCAATGTGCAGAGTTCTTACCCACACGTCCAGGAGGAAGGAGAGTACAAGCCAGTTATTCATATTCTTATAGATTCTTGCTTGCCTTGCAATGCCCACAACTTTATTATATATCTTCTGTTTTAGTGCCTCACTCTGTTTAAAAGTATGCTAGCTCTCTGGTAATTTTCACTAGTTTAAAAAGAAAGTATCCTAATAATATTTATTAAACATTAAATATTACAAGCAGTGGACAAATACCATAGTGCTTAAGAATGCTTACTGCTCTTTCGCAGAACAGGATTCACTTCCCAGCAAACATCTTGTGAGTCAGTGCCTGTTACCTAGTTCCAAAGGTCTGGTGCAAGTTTCTGACTTTGCAGTGCATATATAAAACAACAAAAACACACACAAACACACACACATATAACACACACACAGAGCATGAAATGAAGAAGAAGCTTTTAAAACACAAGAATACAATTTTATACTGAGAAGTATAAAGATAGCAGATTCCTTTAACATTATATACTCTTCAGGGTTAATGTTCGGATAAAATATAAAAATGGAAATCTATTAGTTATGACTTAAATTAATCACATTTTTTTTGGTTCTTTTTTTTCCGGAGCTGGGGACCGAACCCAGGGCCTTGCGCTTCCTAGGCAAGAGCTCTACCACTGAGCTAAATCCCCAACCCCTATTAATCACATTTCTTTAATGAGACTGGCCATTGTAAGGCTAAGTGATCTCACATTGTATTGTCATGTGATAGCACAAAGCAGCAGGAAGCTGTAGTAAGTTACATTTTGAAACTTGAAGTTTAGTCTGCATGCAATGAAATTATGCTTTTGTTAGCAATGAGGGAGCATAAATACTTAAGACTATATTAACAAATTTTATAGTCAATACCAAAGATACTGTATTTTAAAATCATGACTTCCTGTAGAAAATAATTCTTAAGACAAAAAATAAAATGGATGATTAAAAACCTTTGGTGTTAATGCACAATACTTCAGATAATTGTCTACTCAACTCTCCAGTAACCTTCCTTTGAGACTTTATTGAAATTTATTAAATCTGGAAGAAAACCTCAGTGGGTATATTTATGTGTCATATCCGTGAGTACTAATAGCAGCTTGTTAAATCTTTTCAGAATTAGTTGCAGCTAAAACTCTGAACTCATGAGTTTATGTTCCCAAATTAGAATTCCCATAAAGTATCTTGTAAAATACAGATTAAATTTAAAAATCTGTGTAAATTCAAGTATTTTAGTTATTTCATTTGGAAGTAGTTTTTATTAAGAGAAATGAGAAGAAAAATTGACAATTTACAGTAAGAAATGGAAGAGAAGATATTTCAAGACAATTTGTGCTAAAATTATGTTCATGTGAAGACCCATGGATAAAGTAGCAATTGCTCTCATGGTACTTACCAGTTCTTAGCAACGTTTATAGGAATTGGAAGAGTCCTTATAGAAGATTTCGCAGGAGGGAACAAACAATTTGATAAGGAATTATATCTGAATGACTGAGCAAGCCTTGGTCCCTACTCCGCTATGACCTACCTCTGAGTTCCAAAACATGTAGTTGTTAGATGGAACCTGGGTTACTAGAGCTCAGCTTCATCTTCTGCATCTTTCTGAATATGTTTTTTTTTTTTTGTCACACTTGTATCTCATCTTCATGAAATTTTACAAGAGGATAAGCTTTCTTTTACAAGGTCATCTAAGGAAAGTTAGTACTTTTCTCATGGGATAATAAGACTTTATTAGGTGTTAAGGAATATTAATAATAAAAAGAAAATGGTTTTTACACTATTGAGAATTTACTCATAGAAAGATATCCCATACACCTAGGTTTAAATTATTTAGGTTGATTACAGATTGAGAAAGACTTATTTTAAATAAACATTTGTTGGACTAAAATAATGTTAAACATGTAGGATGTTGTGTAAAACAGTATTGTATTTTATAAGATATTAAAAAAATTCTCCTGAGTGAGACACTGATAAAAGAAATAGAAGACGACAGACATACACCTCTAATATCCATTTTAACTAAACACACACACACACACACACACACACACAAACACACACGTACAAAAGGAATTTTGATAAAAGAACACAGGAGAAGCTTGGACTATAGAGCTGTAGTAATCAAAATACCATGCTTTGGGACATGGAAATAGTCATTCAGGTCAACCAAACAAAAAAGAGAATATAGAACATAATCTATAGCGGACTTGTCTTCAGTGAGGCACTAATCACATGCACTGGCGAGCAGGCAGCTTTTTCCAATGCATATTGCCATGCAAGATGCACATGCATAGAAGAATGAGTCTAGATCCCAACTCATCATGAAATATAAACTGAAATGGATTAACAAACATAAGACCAGGAACTATAAAACTATCAGAGAAATAAATGATATTGTTATGGCAAAAACCTATAAAATAAAATCCCAAAGCACATGGATCAGGAGAAGACTAGACAAGTGAGATCATATTAAATGAAAAAGCTTCAGCACAGTGTCAGAAAAAGGATGACCAACAGGAAGGGAGAAGTTGGGTGCCAACCATACATCTGAAAGTGGTTGATGCCCAGAATCTGTACAAGTTCAGTGATTTAATATCAAAAGTATATGATAAAATTGATTTTAGAAAAAATTAGAAATACCTTCAGAGAACACATACAAATAGCCGACAGGTGTATGAGCAAGAGTTCACAGTCACTAATGAGGAACCTCAGCATGACTGCCCATCTCATCGGTGGCAGAACAAATATTACCACAACAGAAACAGATGATAGTAATTTGGCAAAATTGGAGAAAAAGCAACCCTCGCACACTGGCAAGAATTAAGATAGTACAGACACGGTGTAAAGAATTATCTATATTATTAAATGTAAAGAATTAAAAAGGATTTATATTAAAATAAAGAAATTAAATAGTATTGTCAGGGTGATGCAAATATATCTGAATTAGAGAGAGATCTGTCAGTGAAGTGTTTGGGTTATCCAACATGAGGACCTGTGCTTAGGCATATTTGGCAAGCCTGACCAATGAGACACAGTTCTGAGGAATAATATGGTGGGTTAACCTTCTAGGCTCCACACACATATTCACTATGTAGGCAACACTCCAGATACATATGTGTAGTCTTTAAACACGAACACTCTATGCACATCAATCAAGACAAAATGGCCCATCAATCTGACCAATGACTATATAGCTAAAGGAAATGAAATCATTAAGAGTAAATAAAGCATTTGTCATATTGGTCAAGATGTAGAACCAAACATTTGATAACTAGATAAAGAAATATAGTATATGTAATAACACTTATGGAACTGGAAGTTATTATGTAATTCCAAATGAGGAAGGCATAGGAAGACAGAAAACACATGTTTTGTGTATGTGAAATTTAAAATAATTTAATCTGTACCAAAGAATGATTAGACAAGAGGAGGATGCCCTACTATGTTGTTGCATTGTAGGAGGAGTACAGAAAAGAAGAATGAAATATACATTCACAACAACTAAAAGAAAAGATTTTAAATCCTTTCACCAAAATTAAATTACAAATATTTGAGGACACAAATATGTCTAGCTGGTAGGAAATCATAGTCCATCATTGTGGTTTGAATATCCTTGGCTCATAGGGAGTGACAATGTTAGGTGTAGCTTTGTTGGTGTAAGTGTGCCACTGCGGGAGTGGGCTTTGAATGTCTCCTCCTATGCTTAGGCTCTGCCTGTTGCAGAAGAGAGCTTCCTTCCAGCAACCTGCAAGTTAGGGAGAAAAGGGTTTATTCAGCTTAGACTTCCACATTGCTGATCACCACCAAAGGAAGACAGGACTGAGTTTAAGCAAGTCAGAAGCAGCAGCTGATACAGAGGCCGGATTGAGATGTTACCTGCCTTGCTTCCCTGTTTTGCTCAGCTTTCTTTCCTTTCCTTTTCCTTTCCTTTCCTTTCTTTCCTTTTCCTTTCCTTTCCTTTCCTTTCCTTTCCTTTCTTTCCTTTCCTTTCCTTTCCTTCCTTCCTTCCTTCCCTTCCTTCCTTCCTTCCCTTCCCTTCCCCCTTCCTTCCCTTCCTTTCCTTTTCTTTTTGTTTTTTTCTTTGTTAATGTTGAATGCTTTTTTTTCTTTATTTTTCCATCTTTATTAAATTGGGTATTGCTTATTAACATTTCAAATGTTATTCACTTTCCCAGTTTCCTTGCCAATATCCCACTAACCCCTCCATCTCCCCTTCAATATGGGTGTTCCCCTCCCCATCCTCCCCCCAATACCACCCTCCCCCAAAGAATTCGGTTCACTGGGGGTCCAGCCAAGGCAGGACCAAGGGCTTCCCTTTCCACTGGTACTCTTACTAGGCTATTCATTGCTACCTATGCATTTGGAGCCCAGGGTCAGTGCATGTATAGTCTTTGGGTAGTGGCTTAGTCCCTGGAAGTTCTGGTTGGTTGGCATTGTTGTTCATATGGGGTCTCAAGCACCTTCAGCTGTTTCAGTCCTTTCTCTGATTCCTTCAACGGGGGTCCCATTCTCAGTTCAGTGGTGTGCTGCTGGCATTCCCCAATGTATTTGCCATATACTGGCTATGTCTCTCAGGAGAGATCTACATCCGGTTCCTGTCAGCCTGCACTTCTTTGATTCATCCATATTATTTAGTTTAGTGGATGTATATGTATGGGAAACATGTGGGGCAGGCTCTGAATGGGAGATCCTTCAGCCTCTGTTCGAAACTTTGCCTTCCTATCTCCTCCCAAGTGTATTCTTGTTCCCCTTTTAAAGAAGGAATAAGGCATCCTCATTTTAGTATGTGTCCATGCATACCCTTGTTATGTGTCTAGGTGGAGGGTATGGACAACTTTTTTTTTTTTTCCGGAGCTGGGGACCGAACCCAGGGCCTTGCGCTTGCTAGGCAAATGCTCTACCACTGAGCTAA
The DNA here is from genome assembly GCF_011064425.1 of Rattus rattus. Lineage (NCBI taxonomy): Eukaryota > Metazoa > Chordata > Mammalia > Rodentia > Muridae > Rattus > Rattus rattus. The sequence continues at coordinate 104,839,318 of NC_046156.1, forward strand.
ATCCCCAACCCCCAGGCATCCTCATTTTGATCCTCCTTCTTGAGTTTCATGTGTTCTGTGCATCTAGGGTAATTCGAGCACTTGGGCTAATATCCACTTATCAATGAATGCATCAATGTGTGTGTTTTACTGTGATTAGGTTACCTCACTCAGGATGATAATTTCCAGTTCCATCTATTTGCCTACGAATTTCATAAAGTCATTGTTTTTTGATCGCTGAGGAGTAATCCATTGTGTAGATGTACCACATTTTCTGTATCTATTCCTCGTTGAAGGGTGTCTGGGTTCTTTCTAACTTCTGGCTATTATAAATAAGGCTGCTATGAACATAGTGGAGCATGTGTCTTTGGTATACATTGGAGAATCTTTTGGGTACATGCCCAAGAGAGGTATAGCTGGGTCCTCAAGTGGTACAATGTCCAATTTTCTGATGGTTGTACCAGTCTTCAATCCTACAAACAATGGAGGAGTGTTTCTCTTTCTCCACATCCTTGCCAGATCTGCTGTTACCGGAGTTTTTGATCTTAGCAATACTGACTGGTGTGAGGTGGAATCTCAAGGATGTTTTGATTTGCATTTCCCTTATGACTAAAGATTATGAACATTTCTTTGTGTGCTTCTCAGCCATTCGACATTCCTTAGCTGTGAATTCCTTCTTTAACTCTGAACCTAATTTTTTAATAGGGTTATTTGTATCCCTGCAGTCTAACTTCATGAGTTCTTTGTATATTTTGGATATAAGCCCTCTATCCGTTGTAGGATTGGTAAAGATCTTTTCCCAATCTGTTGGTTGCCGTTTTGTTCTAACCACAGTGTCCTTTGCCTTATAGAAGCTTTGTAGTTTTATGAGATCCCATTTGTTGATTCTTGATCTTAGAGCATAAGTCATTGATGTGTGGTTCAGGAAATTTTCTCCAGTGCCCACGCATTCAATATTCTTCCACACATTTTCTTCTATTAGTTTGAGTGTATCTGGTTTGATGTGGAGGTTCTTGATCCACTTGGACTTAAGCTTTGTACAGGGTGATAAGCATGGATCGATCTGCATTCTTCTACATGAAGACCTCCAGTTGAACAAGCACCATTTGCTGAAAATGCTATCTTTTTTCCATGGATGGTTTTGGCTCCTTTGTCAAAAATCAAGTGACCATAGGTGTGTGGGTTCATTTCTGGGTCTTCAGTTCTATTCCATTGGTCTATCTGTCTGTCTCTGTACCAATACCATGCAGTTTTTATCACTATTACTCTGTAATATTGCTTGAGTTCAGGTATAGTGATTCCCCCTGAAGTCCTTTTATTGTTGAGGATAGTTTTAGCTATTCTGGTTTTTTTGTTAATTCCAGATGAATTTGCAAATTGTTCTGTCTAACTCTTTGAAGAATTGGATTGGTATTTTGATGGGGATTGCATTGAATCTGTAGATCGCTTTTGGTAAAAAGGCCATTTTTACTATATTAATCTTGCCAATTCATGAGCATGGGAGATCTTTCCATCTTCTGAGATCGTCTTCAATTTCTTTCTTCAAAGGCTTGAAATACTTATTGTACAGATCTTTTACTTGTTGGTTAAAGTCACACCAAGGTATTTTATTTTATTTGCACATTATGAAGGGTGTCGCCTCTAATTTCTTTCTTGGCTTGTTTTTTCTTTTAGAGGAAGGCTACTGATTTATGAGTTAATTTTATACCCAGCCACTTTGCTGAAGATGTTCATTAGGTTTAGTAGTTCTCTGGTGGAACTTTTGGGATCACTTAAATATACTATCATATCATATGCAAATAGTGATATTTTGTCTTTTTTCTTTCCAATCTGTATCCCTTTGATGTCCTTTTGTTGTCTGATTGCTCTGGCTAGGACTTCGAGAACTATGTCGAATAAGTAGGGAGAGAGTGGGCAGCCTTGTCTAGTGCCTGATTTTAGTGGGATTGCTTCAAGTTTCTCTCTGTTTAGTTTAATGTTCACTACTAGTTTGTTGTATATGGCTTTTACTATGTTTAGTTATGGGCCTTGAATTCCTGTTCTTTCTCAGGACTTTTATCATGAAGGGGTGTTGAATTTTGTCAAATGCTTTCTCAGCATCTAATGAAATGATCATGTGGTTTTATCTTTCAGTTTGTTTATATAGTGGATTACGTTGATGGTTTTTATATATTAAACCAATCCTGCATACCTGGGATGTAACCTACCTGACCATGAGAAATTATTACTTTGATGTGTTTATTGGATTCGGTTTGCAAAATTTTTTTTTTTTATTAACTTGAATATTTCTTATATACATTTCGAGTGTTATTCCTTTCCGGTTTCCGGGCAAACATCCCCTCCCCCCCTCCCTTCCTTAAGGGTGTTCTCCTCCCCACCTCCTATTGCTTCCCTCCCCCCAACTGTCTAGTTCACTGGGGGTTCAGTCTTAGCAGGACCCAGGGCTTCCCCTTCCACTGGTGCTCTTACTAGGATAGTCATTGCTACCTATGAGGTCAGAGTCCAGGGTCAGTCCATGTATAGTCTTTAGGTTGTGGCTTAGTCCCTGGAAGCTCTGGTTGCTTGGCATTGTTGTACATATGGGGTCTCGAGCCCCTTCAAGCTCTTCCAGTTCTTTCTCTGATTCCTTCAACTGGGGTCCTATTCTCAGTTCAGTGGTTTGCTGCTGACATTACGCCTCTGTATTTGCTGTATTCTGGCTGTGTCTCTCAGGGAGCGATCTACACTTCTGCACTTCTTTGCTTCATCCATCTTATCTAATTGGGTACGTATATATATGGGCCACATGTGGGCAGGCTCTGAATGGGTGTCCCCTTCAGTCTCTGTTTTAATTTTGCCTCTCTTCCTGCCAAGGGTATTCTTGTTCCTTTAAAGAAGGAGTGAAGTATTCACTTTTTGATCATCCGTCTTGAGTTTCATTTGTTCTAGGCATCTAGGGTAATTCAAGCATTTGGGCTAATAGCCACTTATCAATGAGTGCATACCATGTATGTCTTTCTGTGATTGGGTTAGCTCACTCAGGATGATATTTTCCAGTTCCAACCATTTGCCTACGAATTTCATAAAGTCGTTGTTTTTGATAGCTGAGTAATATTCCATTGTGTAGATGTACCACATTTTCTGTATCCATTCCTCTGTTGAAGGGCATCTGGGTTCTTTCCAGCTTCTGGCTATTATAAATAAGGCTGCGATGAACATAGTGGAGCACGTGTCTTTTTTATATGTTGGGGCATCTTTTGGGTATATGCCCAAGAGAGGTATAGCTGGATCCTCAGGCAGTTCAATGTCCAATATTCTGAGGAACCTCCAGACTGATTTCCAGAATGGTTGTACCAGTCTGCAATCCCACCAACAATGGAGGAGTGTTCCTCTTTCTCCAAATCCTCACCAGCATCTGCTGTCACCTGAGTTTTTGATCTTAGCCATTCTCACTGGTGTGGTGAAATCTCAGGGTTGTTTTGATTTGCATTTCCCTGATGACTAAAGATGTTGAACATTTCTTTTTAGGGTGTTTTCTCAGCCATTCGCATTCCTCAGCTGTGAATTCTTTGTTTAGCTCTGAACCCCATTTTTTAATAGGGTTATTTGTCTCCTGGTCTAACTTTTGAGTTCTTTGTATATTTTGGATATAAGGCCTCTATCTGTTGTAGGATTGGTAAAGATCTTTTCCCAATCTGTTGGTTGCCGCTTTGTCCCAATCCACAGTGTCCTTTTGCCTTACAGAGCTTGGTTTGCAAGAATTTTATTGAGAATTTTTGTGTTGGTATTCATAAGAGATAACTTCATTTGGTCTGAAGTTCTCTTTCTTTGTTGGGTCTTTGTGTGGTTTAGGTATAAGAGTAATTGTGGCTTCATAGAAGGAATTCGGTAGTGCTCCTTCTGTTTCAATTTTGTGGAATAGTTTGGATAGTATTGGTATGAGGTCTTCTATGAAGGTCTGATAGAATTCTGCACTGAACCCATCTGGACCTTGGCTGTTTTTGGTTGGGAGACTTTTAATGACTGCTTCTATTTCTTTAGGAGTTATGGTATCATTTAAATGGTTTATCTGTTCTTGATTTAACTTTGGTATCTGGTATCTGTCTAGGAAATGGTCCATTTCATCCAGATTTTCAAGTTTTGTTAAATTTCAAGTTTTGTTTGTTTCAAGCTTTTGTAGTAGGATCTGATGATTTTTCGAATTTCCTCTGAATCTGTAGTTATGTCTCCCTTTTTATTTCTGATTTTGTTAATTTGAACACAGTCTCCGTGTCCCCTGGCTAGTCTGGCTAAGGGTTTATCTATCTTGTTGATTTTCTCAAAACCAGCTTTCGTTCCGTGATTCTTTCTATAGTCCATTTTGTTTTCTACTTGGTTGATTTCAGCTCTGAGTTTGATTATTTCCTGCCTTCTACCCTCCTGGGTGTATTTGCTTCATTTTGTTCTACAACTTTTAGGTGTCCTGTCAAGCTGCTGATATATCCTGTCTCCTGTTACTTTCTGCAGGCACTCAGAGCTATGAGTTTTCCTCTTAGGACAGCTTTCATTGTGTCCCATAAGTTTGGGTATGTTGTACCTACATTTTCATTAAATTCTAAGAAGACTTTAATTTCTTTCTTTATCTCTTTCTTGACAAAGTTATTGTTGAGTAGAACATTTTTCAATTTCCATGTATATGTGAGCATTCTTTCATTGTTTTTATTGCAGACCAGCCTTAGTCCATGGTGGTCTGATAGGATGCATGGGATTATTTCTATCTTTCTTTATCTGTTGAGGCTTGTTTTATGCCCGATTATATGGTTAATTTTGGAGAAAGTACCATGAGTGAAGAAGGTATAGTCATTTTGTTTTAGAATAGAATGTTCTATAAATATCTGTTAAGTTGATTTGGTTCATGATTTCTCTTAGTCTGACTATGTCTCTGATTAATTTCTGTTTCCATGATCTGTCCATTGATGAGAGTGGAGTGTTTAAATCTCTTACCATTTTTGTGTGAGGTGTGATGTGTGCTTTGAGCTTTACTAAGGTTTCTTTTATGTATGTATTTGGAGCATAGATATTTAGGATTGAGAGTTCATCTTGGTGGATTTTTCCTTTGATGAATATGAAGTGTTCTTCCTTATATTCTTTGATGACTCTTGGTTGAAAATCAATTTTATTCGATATTAGAATGGCCACTCCATCTTGCTTCTTCAGACCATTTGCTTGGAAAGTGTTTTCCAGCGTTTTACTCTGAGGTAGTGTCTGTCTTTGTCTTTGATGTGTGTTTCCTGTAGGCAGCAAAATTCTTGGTCCTTATTATGTATCCAGTTTGTTAATCTGAGTCTTTTTATTGGGGGAATTGAATCCATTGATGTTGAGAGATATTAATGTATAGTGATTGTTGCTTCCTGTTATCTTCGTATTTGGAGGTGAGATTATGTTTTTGTGCATGTCTTCTCTTTGTTTTGTTGCAAAATGTTTAGTTTCTTCCTTTTTTTAGGGTGTAGCTTGCCTCCTTGTGTTGAGCTTTACCATTTGTTATCCTTTGTAGGTCTGGATTTGTAGAAAGATATTGTGTAAATTTGGTTTTGTCATGGAATATTTTGGTTTCTCCACTTATGGTAATTGAGAATTTTGCTGGATACAGTAACCTGGGCTGGCATTTGTGTTCTCTTTGGGTCTGTATGTCTTCTGTCTTTCATAGTCTCTGGTGAGAGCCTGGTATAATTCTGATAGTTCTATCTTTATATGTTACTTGGCCTTTTTCCCTTACTGCTTTTAATATTCTTTCTTTATTTTGTGCGTTTGGTGTTTTGACTATTATGTGACGGGAGGTGTTTCTTTTCTGGTCCAATCTATTTGGATTTCTGTAGGCTTCTTGTATGTTTACGGGTATCTCTTTCTTTAGATTAGTAAAGTTTTCTTATATGATTTTGTTGAAGATATTTACTGGTCCTTTGAGTTGGGAGACTTCACTGTCTTCTACACCTATTTTCCTTAGTTTTGATCTTCTCCTTGTGTCCTGGATTTCCTGTATGTTTTGGGCCAGTAGCTTTTTCTGTTTTAAATTATCTTTGACAATTGTGTCCATGTTTTTATGGAATCTTCTGCTCCTGAGATTCTCTCTTCTATCTCTTATATTCTGTTGGTGATACTTGTTTCTATGTCTGCTTGTCTCTTCCTTTTATTTTCTGTATCCAGGGTTTTCTCCCTTTGTGCTTTCTTTATTGTTTCTATTTCCACTTTCAATTCGTTCAACTATTTGATTGTATTTTCCTCTAATTCTTTCTGGGATTTTTGTGTTTCCTCTCTATGGGCTTCTACCTGTTTACTTGTGTTTTCCAGCATTTCTCTAAGGGAGTTCTTTATGTATTTCTTAAAGTCCTCCATCATCATGATCAAATGTGTTTTTAAATGTAGATCTTGTTTTTCTGGTGTGTTTGGGTATTCAGTTTTTGCTATGGTTGAGAATTGGTCTTTGATGATGCCATGTAGTCTTGGTTTCTGTTGCTTTGGTTCCTGTGCATTGTGTCTGGTGTTACCTTGTTCTGCTATTTCTGACAGTGGCTTGACTGTCTTGTAGGCCTCTATGTCAGGAGTGCTGTAGTCCTTTTTTCCTGTTTTTTTTTTTTTCAGCCAGTTATGGGAACAGAGTGTTGTGCTTTCAGGTGTGTAGTCGTTCCTGTCAACTGGCTTTTAGCTTTTCCTATGGATGTGCGTCCTGAGTCCACCAGGCAGTCACTTGGAGCAGAAACGTTGGTCTTACCTCTGGTCTCAGGCCTCAAATTGCTTCTCAGGGCTGGGTTTCAGCTCTCCATGAGGGCAGCAACTAGAAGGTCCTGACTCTACTTCTACTGGGTCCCTCTGTTTTCCTCCAGAGTCAGAAATGTGTGCAAAGAGTAATCTCCTCTGGTTTCCCAGGTGTGTCTGCCCCTCTGATGGTCTAGCTCTCCCTTCCATGGGAATTGGGTGCAGGGAGCTGTTTGACTGGGTCCGTTCAGATCTGGGTGCAGTCTTGACCACAGGGCTTCTGCAGCTTGACTGCCCCTATCTTCCTGTTTCCAGAGGCCCTGTATAGTTTCTTCTTAGGCCAGGGGTGTGGGCAATGGTGGGCAGAAGTGGCTCTCTCTCCTGCCCTGCACTCTCAGGATTGCCCACATGTCTGGGCGATTAGCTCTTTCCCACAGGGTTTGGGAGCAGGGAGCTATGGGTCAGGATCAGCGAGGTTTGGGAGCCAGCTATTCAACTTGCTTTCTTATAGAATCCAAGACTACCATCCCAGTGATGGTACCACCACCCTCTCCTTCTTGATCACTAATTGAGAAAAATTCCTTACATCTGAACCTCATGGAGGCATTTTTCTCAAGGGAGGTTCTTTTCTCTGTGACAACTCAAGTTTGTGTCAAGTTGACACACAAAACCAGCTGGTACACATAGACAGTAGATGAGCTTGCTTTTTAGAGAGTATTGACTAGATACTTATGCTGATTGTTATAGCTTATGTTCTGTGCTCATCTTTGTACCTCTGTGGAATCTGTGACTGGTGAACTATTCAGAAGAAACTCATCTCAGCTTAGTTTTCTGGGTAGGATGTGCTTCCAAGGAAACTTTGAGTTTAAGTTTGAAGAGTCTGTTGTTATTTAAATTCATTGACTTTAGTGCTCCTGTCAGCTTCTGTAGCTCAGCACATCTCCAGGACGTCTCATCTATTTCTCAATGTTTCTAGTTCTGTGTTTGGCAAGGTGCCAGCCAGGTGCCATGCAGTATGATCAATTTATAGGCTCTATTCTCTTCCATATGGCAAATCAGCTGGCCCTGGTTTCTGCATGTGCACCATTGGGCATGCAAAGAATGCACTGGGGAGATTTTCAGAATGTCAGCTTGATGATGTGTTCTATAGCAGTGTGAGGGTGTACTCAATAACTTCAGGTTTGGCTATAGATCACCACAGAGAAACTAGAGACAACTTCCTGGACTCAATTCCCTCAAGATTCCAGTAGCATGCTAGGAACAAAGTGCTACGCATATTGCTACATTTTCTCTGGGTTTTTGATTACTTTCCTTGTATTCCAAATTTCTCAGGAACTTCTTACAGAGTTCTTATTCCCCCAAGTTAATCGACATGTATCATATTTAAAGGAGCCTGAAGGCAGCTGTCCTCACATTTAGATTCAATAAGTCTTTAAAACCAATTTCCTGATATGCATATAACAACCTTCTACAAATCAAATAAAGTGAATTTTTCTTTCAAGAAAATGGCTTCCAAAATCCTCCTGATAATAACTATTTGTAAAGAAAGCCTGAGTTTCCCACAGGCCTGATTTTCTTGCTGTGCCCCAGAGAGTTCTTTTGTGTGAACAGTTGACATATCCATTGATGCCAGTTTTTTCTGCTATTCAGTTGAAAAGAAAAGAAAAACACAAGGTAATGTGATAGATACTACTAACTTAACATTTTCATATCATTATATTTCTTAATATTTTGATTCCAGATCTACTTCTTTTAATCAATTTTACTAAATATATCCTTATTTTATATTCTTCAAGAACAGTGAACTTTAGATCTTTTCTGCTATCTAGATGCACTAGGATTCTAGATTATCAACATGTATTGGGAAATCTTTTAATATCTCTTTTTCAGCTTTTGATAGCTGCTGAATGGTTCATTTTATAGAATTTAGTAACCACTGGTCATTCTAATTCTAAAAGCAGCATGCACAATTCAGTCCTGAACTAGTGTACCACAGATGTGGGCTAAGTGTTATTTCCCAGAAGCTTGGTGTCTGAGAAAGGTATAAGGCTTGTTAAGCTGTTTATGTTTGTGTACTAGACATATTCTTCAAGTTCTAGCGCTTTCTTTTCTTCTGTATCATCTCTTTAGGTTTTCTTTTTCCTTTTTCTTCTTTTAATAATAGAAGGCTAGCAGTCACAAGGTCCTATACAGCGTGTTTATAATTCTAAGGTCAGTTTAAGTGAGGAATTACATTACTGCTGGGATGGTGTAGAACTGGGCTGAGGAATCAAAGCAGCTGGGTCTGCTTCACGATTCTGCTAGAGTCCAGCCTCCCTAGTTCAGACATGTCTGCATGATTTTCATATTCTGTTTTCAATGAGGAACTTGAAAAAAGGAAAAATTTACAAAGTCTTGTAAAGTTAAATGCTTGTCCAAGGGTACGGAGCTGTTGAGTGTTAAAATAAACATTGATGTCCTCTGCTCACTGACTCCACACAATGTAGCTGAGACATTTATTAGAGTTTGTGAGTTGAAAGTTTGTTATAATAATTACAGTTACTATTAATTCTAGCAGATGTTCCTCTCTTTAAAAATCTATGGCTCAGAAGCCATTGATCTTTAATTTACCTTATTTCACCTATATTGTTAAGAAAGTAATTTATGTAAATTTTGCTTTATTTGGTTGAATTGGGATCTGACCTTGTAGCCCTGGCTGACATTAGCTAAATCAAAGCTGGCCTCAGATTTATCAAGGTCCTCTCCTACTGTTTTCTCAGGGCAGAATAAATAGTTCTCTCCACAACTAACACATTTAGGTGAATTTTAAAATTTTGATAAAAATCATGTTTTATAATCATTTCCTTGAAATCATTTTTTTCTCATAACATCTAGGACATTGTATAAAGTTTTAACAAGTGATTAGCTAATGTATTTCATGATGACTTACAATGTTTCCTTTTGATAAAGTAGAAGTGATTACTTATGCATTTAGCTTCTTTTCTATACACCAGCTCATTCTTTTACTTGGCGGTTAAAATTTATTCTTAATTGTGTTAGTGGCCTAACAAAGAACAAATGTGGTTAATGAAATCGTTTATAACAGGCTTACTAATGGGATATTGACCACAGTTTCTTTCATCCCTTTTCTGACAACAAGGTGTTGATTGTTGTTCAATGAGTAATTCTCAGATTGTTCCATATTAATCTGAAGTTACTATTACAGTGATCCCACACAGCATTTTTATTAATTAGCTTACAGAATTCAAAAAGAAGTTAAAGAATGATTACATGTTTTAAAGAACACATAACATTTTGCCATGACAAAAAAGGAAATATCTAATTTGGTATAAGACACTATAGTTCTAGGCTGCTGGAATGTGTTTCTTAGAAACAATAGAGTGTAGGTTAATGGACAGAAAACAACAAGCATCAAATATATTACTTTTCAGAATATCATCTAATGCAAGTGTTATTGAAAGGCCATTTTTTTCTTCTAAAGTTTTGCTATTTGACAACGGTGTGCTGACATTATTTCTCTACATTTAGGGATGCAAAGATTCCCACTGGCTCTAAATATATTCGTTACATCACAGCATTCTGCAGCAAACATATCTGCCCTCCTACTAAGGCAGAATTGCTGAAATGAACAACTTTTTAGCTTTATTAAATTATATTATTGTCACAGAATAAAATGTTAATCTTCATTAATAGAGTTTTACTTTTTTATTGGAGATTGTCTTGTGGTACTTGATATAAGTGTAAATAAGACTCACACAAATTTCCAAAGAATATATTTTTATCATATATTTTCTTTTGCAAAATGGTGATTCTAAATAACAATTAAATTAGTAATTTTCTGTAACCTAAGCAATTTACTGTGAAAAAAGTTATTTTTAAATAATAATATTTAATTATTAATTAGTGTAGATTACTTGTGATAGATGAATATTTCCCTGTGTTTAAGATTGCATTGTATATCCAAGATACCTGTTAAATTATAAGGCTGGAGTTACATTATTTTAAAGAATGAATTTTGAAGGTAAATTACAATAATAGCTTTTTTGTCCCAATCAATTTTTAAAATTTTAGTAGAATCTATGGATCAAATTTCTCTCCACAAAATTTACAAACTGAACTGCTAGAATGAAGATCTTCACTTTATAGTAAGAGCTCTGGAAAGGCACGGTAGCAAAAGCAAGGCAGTTTACCTCACAAATCCCAGACTAAGTCAGAATGGCCATTGAACTGATTGAGCACAGAGAATAGTATTTATAATGCTAACATAACAAACCTCTTCCTACCCTTTCTCCTCTGGTTGAGTAACCAGGAACATGATACTTTCATGTCACTTAGGTCTTAGTTTTTCCTCTGCCTCTTATATTTGTCTTCAAAATACCCCTCATGGGCTTATCTATGTATGTTCATGTCCCATTTATTTTAAAGCTTACTAGGACTATGCTCTTATCTTTAGGTAAGCATGGCTGTTAATAATTTTCTACTCTAAACATCCATGTTTTTGTAGGGGCAGGAGGTTAGCAGATACTGGATGATGAAGGGAGATCTAGACTCTAACAGCAGAGCAGAATTTTCCATTTTTTTTCTATTTTGACCGAAGCTGACTGAGGTATCATCTGTGATTATTTTTTCACAGAGTAAAAGTGACCGTGGATTTTGTTCTTTTGGCTGTGCAGAAATTTCTTTCTTCAGACTCTTCAGAATTCTTGTCAACATTCGAAATAGATGGTTCTGGATATTAATGTAATATTAATAGACATTATTCTTTTCAAATACACTTTAATTGTTGATAAAATAATATTATGTCATTCTACTGTCTAATGCTCTGAAGCAGAGTTGAACTAAGTAGAAATATCATGTTTCCAATTATACTCTTGATGGATTATAGAATCTCATGGTTTAAAACTTTACAATCAATAATATCTTATTTATAATAACCACTGAATGCTGTGATTTTCTTTTTATGCAGGCTGTCTCAAAAATGAAACAACTCAAAATGATGAAAGCAAACTAGTTCTTTTTGTTATACTTTTCAGTATATTATTTATTTTCACTTATTTAAAAATAGTATTGGTACACTAAACCCTATGGTCACGAAAAATAAAGAATACCTGATTTCTCTTAGATTGTTTGAGAAATGAATATATCCAGACAATAGGAACTGTGAAAACAGACTTTTCAGTGAGTTTTCTTTGATCTGGGACTAGGGTTTAGATATACTTTGAGTGTGTCCCACTCAAGATCCATGTGCCTGAAGCTTGGTACCCAGTGTGGCAATTTTAAGACTGTGAA
>NC_046156.1:104851396-104905618 GCF_011064425.1 Rattus rattus
GCTCGAGACCCTATATGTACAACAATGCCAAGCCACCAGAGCTTCCAGGGACTAAGCCACTACTTAAAGACTATACATGGACTGACCCTGGACTCTGACCTCATAGGTAGCAATGAATATCCTAGTAAGAGCACCAGTGGAAGTGGAAGCCCTGGGTCCTGCTAATACTGAACCCCCAGTGAACTAGACCGTTGCGGGGAGGGCGGCAATGGGGGGAGGGTCGGGAGGGGAACACCCATAAGGAAGGGAGGGGAGGGGATGTTTCTGTCTCGAAATCAAAAGGGAATAATAATTAAAATGGGTTATAAGAAATATTCGTTAATAAAAAATAATACAGCTTCTTGTCGAATAATGTCTGGATCCACATTATCCTCTTCTGATCCCAAGGAAGAGCTAGCATCACGTCTCCAACTCTACCCTCTAAGCTCAGGTTGATCATTTGCCGCTGTTGATCTTGGTGATCATCCCATGGTACTGGCATCTCCAGTATGCTAGGGTCTTCCATTGCTTCACCAATAGCTTCTCATAGTCTCTCTTCATGGTGCTGAGCCTCAACTCCTTTGCACGACCCCTTCATTCCTAGGCTGTCAACTGCAACTGGGAATGGACCATCACCAGTAGCCTTCCATAGCCACTCACAGTGACAAACTTCAGCTATTCTTCATGATGGCTTCATGCCTTCAAATCAAATGCCATCCGAGTGTCTTCTACACATTACCAAGTACAGTTGCTGCAAGAGGTAAAACCTCAACTATCTCTGGAACATAACTTCTTTGTGCTCTCAGAAAACACTTCCAGGAGATTTCACCTCAGTGATGCTGGTATCTTCCTAATCACCATTACTTTCTTAGCTCCAGCTAACCAGCATCAATTGTCGCAGTAATGCCTTCTATTCTGGACTCTAAAGACAGAGCCACATGGCTAAAGCTGCCGAGTTCTGTTGCTTGCTGAGGCTGACCATGCCCCCTTGTTCTATTACATTCATCAACTTTCTGTTTTCTCCAACCATTCACTGCCTAAGCTTGCCTGTCCTGAACTTGCTCTGTAGACTGACTTGAACTCAAGAGATCAGCATGCCTGTCTCCTAAGCACTGGCATTAAAGATGTGATCCACCAAGCCTGGATTTAAGTTTTTCTTAACCTAGAACTTGCTCTCTTACATTTGAAATGTAAATAAATAAAATATTCAAAAAAGAAAATGTGGGCTCTAAATGTAACCTAATTTCCTACTCAAGTACACATATCTCATGTATTTAAGTTAATTTTAAACAAAAATAAAAGCATCTTGTAAATAAATGGTTTAATGGCCAAATTATTCTAAATATTTTCTAGATAATTGTAAGAGAAGTTAATGAAACATCAACGAACTGCTAATAAGTTTATTAAGTTCAATTTTAAGTGGTAAATAAACATAATGTATACAGAGCTTTTACCTTAACATGTTAATCAGAGAAGTAAGGCTGTGAATTACTTACTGTGTTCATTAGATGTTTACTTTCCAGCCCTGTCAATGTGCAGAGTTCTTACCCACACGTCCAGGAGGACGGAGAGTACAAGCCAGTTATTCATATTCTTATAGATTCTTGCTTGCCTTGCAAAGCTCACAACTTTATTATATAACTTCTGTTTTAGTGCCTCGCTCTGTTTAAAAGTATGCTAGCTCTCTGGTAATTTTCACTAGTTTAAAAAGAAAGTATTCTAATAATATTTATTAAACATTTAATATTACAAGCAGTGGACAAATACCATAGTGCTTAAGAATGCTTACTGCTCTTTCGCAGGAACAGGATTCACTTCCCAGCAAACATCTTGTGAGTCACTGCCTGTTACTCTAGTTCCAAGGGTCTGGTGCTCTCTTCTGACCTCAGCACACATGCAGTGCATATATAAACAAGAATAAAACACACACGAACACACACACACACATATACACACACACAGAGCACAGAAATGAAGAAGTTAGTGCTTTTAAAAAACACAAGAATACAATTCTTATACTGACTAATAGAAGTATAAAGATAGCAGATTCCTTTAACATTATATACTCTTCAGGGTTAATGTTCGGATAAAATATAAAAATGGAAATCTATTAAGGTTATGACTTAAATTAATCACTTTTTTTTGTTCTTTTTTTCCGGAGTTGGAGACTCAACCCAGGGCCTTGGTGCTTCCTAGGCAAGCGCCTACCACTGAGCTAAATCCCTAACCCTATTAATCACATTTTTTAATGAGACTCACTAGTAAGGCTAAGTGATCTCACATTGTATTGTCATGTGATAGCGTAGTAAGTTACATTTTGAAACTTGAAGTTTAGTCTGCATGCAATGAAATTATGCTTTGTTAGCAATGAGGGAGACATAAATACTTAAGACTATATTTAACAAATTTTATAGTCAATACCAAAGATACTGTATCTTAAAACCATGACTTCCTGTAGAAAATAATTCTTAAGACAAAAAATAAAATGGATGATTAAAAACCTTTGGTGTTAATGCACAATACTTCAGATAATTGTCTACTCAACTCTCCAGTAACCTTCCTTTGAGACTTTATTGAAATTTATTAAATCTGGAAGAAAACCTCAGTGGGTATATTTATGTGCCATATCCGTGAGTACTAATAGCAGCTTGTTAAATCTTTTCAGAATTAGTTGCAGCTAAAACTCTGAACTCGTGAGTTTATGTTCCCAAATCAGAATTCCCATAAAGTATCTTGTAAAATACAGATTAAATTTAAAAATCTGTGTAAATTCAAGTATTTTAGTAATTTCATTTGGAAGTAGTTTTTATTAAGAGAAATGAGAAGAAAAGTTGACAATTTACAGTAAGAAATGGAAGAGAAGATATTTCAAGACAATTTGTGCTAAAAGTATGTTCATGTGAAGACCAATGGATAAAGTAGCAATTGCTCTCATGGTACTTACCAGTTCTTAGCAACGTTTATAGGAATTGGAAGAGTCCTTATAGAAGATTTCGCAGGAGGGAACAAACAATTTGATAAGGAATTATATCTGAATGACTGAGCAAGCCTTGGTCCCTACTCTGCTATGACCTACCTACTTTTCTCATGGGATAATAAGACTTTATTAGGTGTTAAGGAATATTAATAATAAAAAGAAAATGGTTTTTACACTATTGAGAATTTACTCATAGAAAGATATCCCATACACCTAGGTTTAAATTATTTAGGTTGATTACAGATTGAGAAAGACTTATTTTAAATAAAACATTTGTTGGACTAAAAATAATGTTAAAACATGTAGGATGTTGTGTAAAACAGTATTGTATTTTATAAGCTATTAAAAAATTCTACTAAGTGAGACACTGATAAAAGAAATAGAAGACAACAGACATACACCTCTAATATCCATTTTAACTAAACACACACACACACACACACACACACACACACACACACACACGTACAAAAGGAATTTTGATAAAAGAACACAGGAGAAGCTAGGACTATAGAGCTGTATTAATCAAAACACCATGCTTTGGGACATGGAAATAGTCATTCAGGTCAACCAAACAAAAAAGAGAATATAGAACATAATCTATAGCGGACTTGTCTTCAGTGAGGCACTAATCACATGCACTGGCGAGCAGGCAGCTTTTTCCAATGCATATTGCCATGCAAGATGCACATGCATATACAGAAGAATGAGTCTAGATCCCCAACTCATCATGCGGAATATAAACTGAAAATGGATTAAAGGCATAAACATAAGACCAGGAACTATAAAACTATCAGAGAAATAAATGATATTGTTATGGCAAAAACCTATAAAATAAAATCCCAAAGCACATGGATCAGGAGAAGACTAGACAAGTGAGATCATATTAAATGAAAGAGCTTCAGCACAGTGTCAGAAAAAGGATGACCAACAGGAAGGGAGAAGTTGGGTGCCAACCATACATCTGAAAGTGGTTGATGCCCAGAATCTGTACAAGTTCAGTGATTTAATATCAAAAGTATATGATAAAATTGATTTTAGAAAAAATAAGAAATACCTTCAGAGAACACAAACAAATAGCCAACAGGTATATGAGCAAGAGTTCACAGTCACTAATGAGGAACCTCAGCATGACTGCCCATCATCGGAGGCAGAACAAATATTACCACAACAGAAACAGATGATAGTAATTTGGCAAAATTGGAGAAAAAGCAACCCTCGCACACTGGCAAGAATTAAGATAGTACAGACACGGTGTAAAGAATAACCTATATTATTAAATGTAAAGAATTAAAAAGGATTTATATTAAAATAAAGAAATTAAAATAGTATTGTCAGGTGATGCAATATATCTGAATTAGGGAGAGAGATCTGTCAGTGAAGTGCTTGCCTATCCAACATGAGGACCTGTGCTTAGCATATTTGGCAAGCTCTGACCAATGAGACACAGTTCTGAGGAATAATATGGTGGGTTAACCTCTAGGCTCCACACACATATTCACTTATGTGTAGGCACACTCAGATACATATGTGTAGTCTTAAACACGTGAACACTCTATGCACATCAACTCAAGACAAAATGGCCCATCAATCTGACCACTGACTATATAGCTAAAGGAAATGAAATCATTAAGAGTAAATAAAGCATTTGTCATATTGGTCAAGATGTAGAATCAAACATTTGATAACTAGATAAAGAAATACAGTATATATAATAACACTTATGGAACTGGAAGTTATTATGTAATTCCAAACGAGGAAGGCATAGGAAGACAAAAAACACATGTTTTGTGTATGTGAAATTTAAAATAATTTAATCTGTACCAAAGAATGATTAGACAAGAGGAGGATGCCCTACTATGTTGTTGCATTGTAGGAGGAGTACAGAAAAGAAGAATGAAATATACATTCACAACAACTAAAAGAAAAGATTTTAAATACTTTCACCAAAATTAAATTACAAATATTTGAGGACACAAATATGTTTAGCTAGTAGGAAATCATAGTCCATCATTGTGGTTTGAATATCCTTGGCTCATAGGGAGTGACAATGTTAGGTGTAGCTTTGTTGGTGTAAGTGTGCCACTGCAGGAGGGGCTTTTGAACATCTCCTCCTATGCTTAGACTCTGCCTGTTGCAGAAGAGAGCTTCCTTCCAGCAACCTGCAGAAGCAAGTTGGGGAGAAAAGGGTTTATTCAGCTTAGACTTCCACATTGCTGATCACCACCAAAGGAAGACAGGACTGGAGTTCAAGCAGGTCAGGAAGCAGCAGCTGATACAGAGGCCATGATTGAGATGTTACTTACTGCCTTGCTTCCCCTGGTTTGCTCAGCTTTGCTTTGTTTTGCTTTGCTTTGCTTTGCTTTGCTTTGCTTTGCTTTCCTTTCCTTTCCTTTCCTTTCCTTTCCTTTTCTGTTTTTTACTTTGTTAATGTTGAATGCTTTTATTTATTTCTTTATTTTTCCCTCTTTATTAAATTGGGTATTGCTTATTAACATTTCAAATGTTATTCACTTTTCCGGTTTCCTTGCCAACATCCCACTAACCTCCCCTTCAATATGGGTGTTCCCCTCCCCACCCTCCCTCCATTACCACCCTCCCCCAAAGAATCTGGTTCACTGGGGGTCCAGCCAAGGCAGGACCAAGGGCTTCCCTTTCCACTGGTGCTCTTACTAGGCTATTCATTGCTACCTATGCATTTAGAGCCCAGGGTCAGTCCATGTACAGTCTTTGGGTAGTGGCTTAGTCCCTGGAAGTTCTGGTTGGTTGGCATTATTGTTCATATGGGGTCTCAAGCACCTTCAATTCTTTCAGTCCTTTCTCTGATTCCTTCAACGGGGGACCCATTCTCAGTTCAGTGGTTTGCTGCTGGCATTCCCCTATGTATTTGCCATATTCTGGCTGTGTGTCTCAGGAGAGATCTACATTCGGTTCCTGTCAGCCTGCACTTCTTTGATTCTTCCATATTATCTAGTTTAGTGGCTGTATATGTATGGGAAACATGTGGGGCAGGCTCTGAATGGGAGTTCCTTCTGCCTCTGTTCGAAACTTTGCCTCCCTATCTCCTCCCAAGTGTATTCTTATTCCCCTTTTAAAGAAGGAGTAAAGCATCCTCATTTTGATCCTCCTTCTTGAGTTTCATGTGTTCGGTTCATCTAGGGTAATTCGAGCACTTGGGCTAATAGCCACTTATCAATGAGTGTATACAATGTGTGTTTTACTATGATTAGGTTACCTCATTCAGGATGATATTTTCCAGTTCCATCCATTTGCCTATGGATTTCATCAAGTCATTGTTTTTTGATAGCTGAGTAGTAATCCATTGTGTAGATGTACCATATTTTCTGTATCCATTCCTCTGTTGAAGGGCATGTGGGTTCTTTCCAACTTCTGGCTATTATAAATAAGGCTGCGATGAACATAGTGGAGCATGTGTCTTTGTTATATGTTGGGGCATCTTTTGGGTATATGCCCAAGAGAGGTATAGCTGGGTCCTCAGGTAGTTCAATGTCCAATTGTCTGAGGAACCTCCAGACTGATTTCCAGAATGGTTGTACCAGTCTTCAATCCTACCAACAATGGAGGAGTGTTTCTCTTTCTCCACATCCTCGCCAGATCTGCTGTTACCGGAGTTTTTGATCTTAGCAATTCTGACTGGTGTGAGGTGGAATCTCAAGGATGTTTTGATTTGCATTACCCTTATGACTAAAGATTTTGAACATTTCTTTGGGTGCTTCTCAGCCATTCGACATTCCTTAGCTGTGAATTCCTTCTTTAACTCTGAACCTAATTTGTTAATAGGGTTATTTGTCTCCCTGTGGTCTAACTTCATGAGTTCTTTGTATATTTTGGATAGAAGCCCTCTATCCGTTGTAGGATTGGTAAAGATCTTTTCCCAATCTGTTGGTTGCCGTTTTGTCCTAACAACAGTGTCCTTTGCCTTATAGAAGCTTTGTAGTTTTAGGAGATCCCATTTGTTGATTCTTGATCTTAGAGCATAAGCCATTGATGTTTGGTTCAGGGAATTTTCTCCAGTGCCCACGCATTCAATATTCTTCCACACATTTTCTTCTTTTAGTTTGAATGTATCTGGTTTGATGTGGAGGTTCTTGATCCACTTGGAGTTAAGTTATGTACAGGGTGATAAGCATGGATCAATCTACATTCTTCTACATGAAGACCTCCAGTTGAACAAGCACCATTTGCTGAAAATGCTTTCTTTTTTCCATGGATGGTTTTGGCTCCTTTGTCAAAAATCAAGTGACCATAGGTGTGTGGGTTCATTTCTGGGTCTTCAGTTCTATTCCATTGGTCTATCTCTCTCTGTCTCTGTACCAATACCATGCAGTTTTTATCACTATTGCTCTGTAATACTGCTTGAGTTCAGGGATAGTGATTCCCCAAAGTCCTTTTATTGTTGAGGATAGTTTTAGCTATTCTGGCTTTTTTTCAAATTCCAGATGAATTTGCAAATTGATACGTCTAACTCTATGAAGAATTAAATTGGTATTTTGATGGGGTTTGCATTGAATCTGTAGAGCATTTTAGGCAAAACGGCCATTTTTACTATATCTTTACAATCCATGAGCATGGGAGATCTTTCCATCTTCTGAGATCTTCTTCAATTTCTTTCTTCAGAGTCTTGAAGTTCTTATTGTACAGATCTTTTACTTGTTGGTTAAAGTCACATCGAGGTATTTTATTTTATTTAGCACTATTATGAAGGGTGTCGTTCCCCTAATTTCTTTCTTGGCTTGTTTTTCTTTTGCGTAGAGGAAGGCTACTGATTTATGTGAGTTAATTTTATACCCAGTCACTTTGCTGAAGATGTTTATCAGGTTTAGTAGTTCTCTGGTGGAACTTTTGGGATCACTTAAATATACTATCATATCATATGCAAATAGTGATATTTTGTCTTTTTTTCTTTCCAATCTGTATCCCTTTGATGTCCTTTTGTTGTCTGATTGCTCTGGCTAGGACTTCGAGAACTATGTCAAATAGGGAGAGAGTGGGCAGCCTTGTCTAGTCCCTAATTTTAGTGGGATTGTTTCAAGTTTCTCTCTGTTTAGTTTAATGTTCACTACTAGTTTGTTGTTTATGGCTTTTACTATGTTTAGGTATGGGCCTTGAATTCCTGTTCTTTCTCAGACTTTCATCATGAAGGGGTGTTAAATTTTGTCAAATGTTTTCTCAGCATCTCATGAAGTGATCATGTGGTTTTTATCTTTTAGTTTGTTTATATAGTGGATTACGTTGATGGTTTTCCATATAGTAAACCAACCCTGCATACCTGGGATGAAGCCTACCTGACCATGAGAAATTATTACTTTGATGTGTTATTGGATTCGGTTTGCAAGAATTTTATTGAGAATTTTTGCGCTGGTATTCATAAGGGATAACTTCATTTCGTCTGAAGTTCTCTTTCTTTGTTGGGTCTTTGTGTGGTTTAGGTATAAGCGTAATTGTGGCTTCATAGAAGGAATTCGGTAGTGCTCCTTCTGTTTCAATTTTGTGGAATAGTTTGGATAGTATTGGTATGAGGAGGTCTGATAGAATTCTGCACTGAACCCATCTGGACCTTGGCTCTTTTTGGTTGGGAGACTTTTAATGACTGCTTCTATTTCTTTAGGAGTTATGGGATCATTTAAATGGTTTATCTGTTCTTGATTTAACTTTGGTACCTGGTATCTGTCTAGGAAATGGTCCATTTCATCCAGATTTTCAAGTTTTGTTAAATATAGGCTTTTGTAGTAGGATCTGATGATTTTTCGAATTTCCTCTGATTCTGTTGTTATGTCTCCCTTTTCATTTCTGATTTTGTTAATTTGAACACACTCTCCGTGTCCCCTGGTTAGTCTGGCTAAGGATTTATCTATCTTGTTGATTTTCTCAAAAACCAGCTTTTGGTTCCGTTGATTCTTTCTATGGTCCATTTTGTTTCTACTTGGTTGATTTCAGTTCTGAATTTGATTATTTCCTGCCTTCTACTCCTCCTAGGTGTATCTGCTTCATTTTGTTCTACAACTTTTAGGTGGGCTGTCAAGGTGCTGATATATGTTCTCTCCTGTTTCTTTCTGGAGGCACTCAGAGCTACGAGTTTTCCTCTTATCACAGCTTTCATTTATCCCATAAGTTTGGGAATGTTGTATCTTCATTTTCATTAAATTCTAAGAAGTCTTTAATTTCTTTCTTTATTTCTTCCTTGACCAGGTTATCGTTGAGTAGAACAGTGTTCAACTTCCATGTATATGTGGGCATTCTTTCCTTGCTGTTATTGAAAGTGTTATTAAGTGAAAAAAAATCTAGATCTTGTTGTTCTGTTGTGTTTGGGTATTCAGTTTTTGCTATAGTGGAGAATTGGTCTCTGATGATGCCATGTAGTCTTGGTTTCTGTTGCTTTGGTTCCTGCGCTTGCCTCTTGCCATCAGGTTGTGTCTGGTTTTACCTTGTTCTGCTATTTCTGACAGTGGCTTGACTGTCTTATAGGCCTCTATGTCAGGAGTGCTGTAGTCCCTTTTTCCTGTTTTTTTGTTTGTTTGTTTGTTTGTTTGTTTTTTGTTTTTCTTGTTTTTTGTTTTTGTTTGTTTGTTTGTTTGTTTGTTTTTTACAGCCAGTTATGGGAACAGAGTGTTGTGCTTTCAGGTGTGTGTGTAGTCGTTCCTGTCAACTGGCTTTCAGCTTTTCCTCTGGACGTGAGTCCTGAGTTCACCAGGCATGTCACTTGGAGCAGAAAGGTTGGTCTTACCTTTGGTCTCAGGCCTCAAGTTGCTTCTCAGGGCTGGGTTTCAGCTCTCCATGAGGGCAGCAACGAGAAGGTCCTGACCCTACTTCTACTGGGTCCCTCTGTTTTCCTCTAGAGTCAGACATGTGGGCAAAGAGTAATCTCCTCTGGTTTCCCAGGTGTGTCTGCCCCTCTGATGGTCTAGCTCTCCCTTCCACGGGAATTGGGTGCAGGGAGCTGTTTGACCGGGTCCGTTCAGATCTGGGTGCAGTCTTGACCACAGGACTTCTGCAGCTTGACTGCCCCTATCTTCCTGTTTCCAGAGGCCCTGTACAGTTTCTTCTTGGGCCAGGGGTGTGGGCAATGGTGGGAAGAAGTGGCTGTCTCTCCTGCCCTGCACTCTCAGGATTGCCCACACGTCTGGGCGATTAGCTCTTTCCCACAGGGTTTGGGAGCAGGGAGCTGTGGGTCAGGATCAGCGAGGTTTGGGAGCCAGCTATCTCAACTTGCTTTCTTATAGAATCCAAGACTACCATCCCAGTGATGGTACCACCCCCCTCTCCTTCTTGATCACTAATTGAGCAAATTCCTTACATCTGAACCTCATGGAGGCATTTTTCTCAAGGGACAACTTTTCTCTGTGACAACTCAAGTTTGTGTCAAGTTGACACACAAAACCAGCTGGTACACATAGACAATAGATGAGCTTGCTTTTTAGAGAGTATTGACTAGATACTTATGCTGATTGTTATAGCTTGTGTACTGTGCTCATCTTTGTACCTCTGTGGAATCTGGGACTGGTGAACTATTCCATAAGAAACTCATCTCAGCTTAGTTTTCTAGGTAGGATGTGCTTCCAAGGAAACTTTGAGTTTAAGTTTGAAGAGTCTGTTGTTATTTAAATTCATTGACTTTAGTGCTCCTGTCAGCTTCTGTAGCTCAGCACATCTCCAGGACGTCTCATCTATTTCTCAATGTTTCTAGTTCTGTGTTTGGCAAGGTGCCAGCCAGGTGCCATGCAGTATGATCAATTTATAGGCTCTATTCTCTTCCATATGGCAAATCAGCTGGCCTGGTTTCTGTATGTGCACTGTTGGCCATGCAAAGAATGCACTGGGGAGATTTTTAGAATGTCAGCTTGATGATGTGTTCTATAGCAGTGTGAGGATGTACTCAATAACTTCAGGTTTGGCTATAGATCACCACAGAGAAACTAGAGACAACTTCCTGGACTCAATTCCCTCAAGATTCCAGTAGCATGCTAGGAACAAAGTGCTATGCATATTGCTGCATTTTCTCTGGGTTTTTGATTACTTTCCTTGTATTCCAAATTTCTCAGGAACTTCTTACAGAGTTCTTATTCCCCCAAGTTAGTCGACATGTATCATATTTAAAGGAGCCTGAAGGCAGCTGTCCTCACATTTAGATTCAATACGTCTTTAAAACCAATCTCCTGATATGCATATAACAACCTTCTACAAAGCAAATAAAGTGAATTTTTCTTTCAAGAAAATGGCTTCCAAAATCCTCCTGATAAAACTATTTGTAAAGAAAGCCTGAGTTTCCCACAGGCTTGATTTTCTTGCTGTGCCCCAGAGAGTTCTTTTGTGTGAACAGTTGACGTACCCATTGATGCCAGTTTTTCTGCTATTCAGTTGAAAAGAAAAGAAAAACACAAGGTAATGTGATAGATACTACTAACTTAACATTTTCATATCATTATATTTCTTAATATTTTGATTCCAGATCTACTTCTTTTAATCAATTTTACTAAATATATCCTTATTTTATATTCTTCAAGAACAGTGAACTTTAGATCTTTTCTGCTATCTAGATGCACTAGGATTCTAGATTATCAACATGTATTGGGAAAATCTTTTAATATCTCTTTTTCAGCTTTTGATAGCTGCTGAATGGTTCATTTTATAGAATTTAGTAACCACTGGCCATTCTAATTCTGAAAGCAGCATGCACAATTCAGTCCTGAACTAGTGTACACAGATGTGGGCTATGTTATTTCCTGTGCTTGGTGTCTGAGAAAGGTATAAGGTTTGTTAAGTTGTTTATGTTTGTGCATAGGACATATCTTTCAAGTTCTAGAGCTTTTTTTCTTCTCTCTGTATCATCTCTTTTAGGTTTTTCTTTTTCCTTTTTCTTCTTTTAATAATAGAAGGCTAGCAGTCACAAGGTTCTATACAGCGTGTTTATAATTCTAAGGTCAGTTTAAGTGAGGAATTACATTACTGCTGGGATGGTGTAGAACTGGGCTGAGGAATCAAAGCAGCTGGGTCTGTGAAGAGAATGCTTCACGATTCTGCTAGAGTCCAGCCTCCCTAGTTCAGACATGTCTGCATGATTTTCTATATTCTGTTTTCTAATGAGGAACTTGAAAAAGGAAAAATTTACAAAGTCTTGTAAAGTTAAATGCTTGTCCAAGGGTACGGAGCTGTTGAGTGTTAAAATAAACATTGATGTCCTCTGCTCACTGACTCCACACAATGTAGCTGAGACATTTATTAGAGTTTGTGAGTTGAAAGTTTGTTATAATAATTACAGTTACTATTAATTCTAGCAGATGTTCCTCTCTTTAAAAATCTATGGCTCAGAAGCCATTGATCTTTAATTTACCTTATTTCACCTATATTGTTAAGAAAGTAATTTATGTAAATTTTGCTTTATTTGGTTGAATTGGGATCTGACCTTGTAGCCCTGGCTGACATTAGCTAAATCAAAGCTGGCCTCAGCATTTATCAAGGTCCTCCCTACTGTTTTTCTCTAGGGCAGAATAAATAGTTCTCGCCACAACCAATACATTTAGGTGAATTTTAAAATTTTGATAAAAATCATGTTTTATAATCATTTCCTTAAAATCATTTTTTTCTCATAACATCTAGGACATTGTATAAAGTTTTAACAAGTGATTAGCTAATGTATTTCATGATGACTTACAATGTTTCCTTTTTGATAAAGTAGAAGCCATTATCATGCATTTAGCTTCTTTTCATACAAACTAGCTCATTCTTTTTTACTTGGGTTAAATTTTTCTTAATTGTGTTAGTAGCCCAACAAAGAACAAATGTAGTTAATGAAATCGTTTATAACAGGCTTACTAATGGGATATTGACCACAGTTTCTTTCATCCCTTTTCTGACAACAAGGTGTTGATTGTTGTTCAATGAGTAATTCTCAGATTGTTCCATATTAATCTGAAGTTACTATTACAGTGATCCCACACAGCATTTTTATTAATTAGCTTACAGAATTCAAAAAGAAGTTAAAGAATGATTACATGTTTTAAAGAACACATAACATTTGCCATGACAAAAAGAAATATCTAATTTGCATAAGACACTATAGCTTCTAGGCTGCTGGAATGTGTTTCTTAGAAACAATAGAGTGTAGGTTAATGGACAGAAAACATAAGCATCAAATATATTACTTTTCAGAATATCATCTAATGCAAGTGTTATTGGAAAAGGCCATTTTTTTCTTCTAAAGTTTTGCTATTTGACAACAGTGTGCTGACATTATTTCTCTACATTTAGGGATGCAAAGATTCCCACTGGCTCTAAATATATTCGTTACATCACAGCATTCTGCAGCAAACATATCTGCCCTCCTACTAAGGCAGAATTGCTGAAATGAACAACTTTTTAGCTTTATTAAATTATATTATTGTCACAGAATAAAATGTTAATCATTAATAGAGTTTTACTTTTTATTGGAGATTGTCTTTAGCCTGATATAAGTGTAACAGACTCACAAAATTTCCAAAGAATATATTTTTATCATATATTTTCTTTTTTGCCAAAATGGTGATTCCTAAAATAATTAAATTAGTAATTTCTGTAACCTAAGCAATTTACTCAGAAAAAGGTTTTTAAATAATATTTAATTATTAATTAGATGTGATTATTGTGATAGATGAATATTTCCCTGTGTTTAAGATTGCATTGTATATCCAAGATACCTGTTAAATTATAAGGCTGGAGTTACATTATTTTAAAGAATGAATTTTGAAGGTAAATTACAATAATAGCTTTTTTGTCCCAATCAATTTTTAAAATTTTAGTAGAATCTATGGATCAAATTTCTCTCCACAAAATTTAAAACTGAACTGCTAGAATGAAGATCTTCACTTTATAGTAGAGCTTGGAAAGGCCGCAATGGTAGCAAAAGCCAAGGCAGTTTACCTCACAAATCCCAGACTAAGTCAGAATGGCCCATTGAACTGATTGAGCACAGAGAATAGTATTTATAATGCTAACATAACAAACGTCTTCCTACCCTTTCTCCTCTGTTGAGTAACCAGGAACATTTCATGTCACTTAGGTCTTAGTTTTCCTCTGCCTCTTATATTTGTCTTCAAAATACCCCTCATGGGCTTATCTATGCATGTTCATGTCCCATTTATTTTAAAGCTTACTAGGACTATGCTCTTATCTTTAGGTAAGCATGGCTGTTAATAATTTTCTACTCTAAACATCCATGTTTTTGTAGGGGCAGGAGGTTAGCAGATACTGGATGATGAAGGGAGATCTAGACTCTAACAGCAGAGCAGAATTTTCCATTTTTTTTCTATTTTGACCGAAACTGACTGAGGTATCATCTGTGTTTATTTTTTCACAGAGTAAAAGTGACCGTGGATTTTGTTCTTTTGGCTGTGCAGAAATTTCTTTCTTCAGACTCTTCAGAATTCTTGTCAACATTCGAAATAGATGGTTCTGGATATTAATGTAATATTAATAGACATTATTCTTTTCAAATACACTTTAATTGTTGATAAAAATTAACTTGAAAAAATTACAAAGTGACTTTATATAGTCCACAGTATCTGTAGAAACATCAAATAATATTATGTCATTCTACTGTCTAATGCTCTGAAGCAGAGTTGAACTAAGTAGAAATATCATGTTTCCAATTATACTCTTGATGGATTATAGAATCTCATGGTTTAAAACTTTACAATCAATAATATCTTATTTATAATAACCACTGAATGCTGTGATTTTCTTTTTATACAGGCTGTCTCAAAAATGAAACAACTCAAAATGATGAAAGCAAACTAGTTCTTTTTGTTATACTTTTCAGTATATTATTTATTTTCACTTATTTAAAAATAGTATTGGTACACTAAACCCTATGGTCACGTTGGGATTTTTTTAGTTGTAACCCAAACTGACGCTAGGACCTTGTTTTATTATGTGAGACAGTGAAAAATAAAGAATACCTGATTTCTCTTAGATTGTTTGAGAAATGAATATATCCAGACAATAGGAACTGTGAAAACAGACTTTTCAGTGAGTTTTCTTTGATCTGGGACTAGGGTTTAGATATACTTTGAATGTGTCCCACTCAAGATCCATGTGCCTGAAGCTTGGTACCCAGTGTGGCAATTTTAAGACTGTGAAACTTTTTTTTTATTAACTTGAGTATTTTTATTTACATTTCAATTTTAAGAGTGTTATTCTCTTTCCCCGGTTTCCGGGCCAACATCCCCCTAACCCCTCCACCTCCCTTTTATATGGGTGTTCCCCTCCCCATCTTCCCCCCATTACCGCCCTCCCCCCAACAATCCCGTTCCCTGGGGGTTCAGTCTTGGCCGGACCCAGGGCTTCCCCTTCCACTGGTGCTCTTACTAGGATATTCATTGCTACCTATGAGGTTAGAGCCCAGGGTCAGTCCATGTATAGTCTTTAGGTAGTGGCTTAGTCGCTGGAAGCTCTGGTTGGTTGGCATTGTTGTACATATGGGGTCTCAATCCCCTTCAAGCTCTTCCAGTTCTTTCTCTGATTCCTTCAACGGGGATCCTATTCTCAGTTCAGTGGTTTGCTGCTGGCATTCGCCTCTGTATTTGCTGTATTCTGGCTGTGTCTCTCAGGAGCGATCTACATCCAGCTCCTGTTGGCCTGCACTTCTTTGCTTCATCCATCTTGTCTAATTGGGTGGCTGTATATGTATGGGCCACATGTGGGGCAGGCTCTGAATGGGTATTCCTTCTGTCTCTGTTTTAATCTTTGCCTCTCTATTCCCTGCCAAGGGTATTCTTGTTCCCCTTTTAAAGAAGGAGTGAAGCATTCACATTTTGATCATCCATCTTGAGTTTCATGTGTTCTATGCATCTAGGGTAATTCAAGCATTTGGGCTAATAGCCACTTATCAATGAGTGCATACCATGTGTGTTTTTCTGTGATTGGGTTACCTCACTCAGGATGATATTTTCCAGTTCCAACCATTTGTCTATGAATTTCATAAAGGCATTGTTTTTGATAGCTGAGTAATATTCCATTGTGTAGATGTACCACATTTTCTGTATCCATTCTTCTGTTGTAGGGCATCTGGGTTCTTTCCAGCTTCTGGCTATTATAAATAAGGCTTCTATGAACATAGTGGAACATGTGTCTTTTTATATGTTGGGGCATCTTTTGGGTATATGCCCAAGAGAGGTATAGCTGGGTCCTCGGTAGTTCAATGTCCAATTTTCTGAGGAACCTCAGACTGATTTCCAGAATGGTTGTACCAGTCTGCAATCCCAGCAACAATGGAAGAGTGTTCCTCTTTCTCCACATCCTCGCCAGCATTTGCTGTCACCTGAGTTTTTGATCTTAGCCATTCTCACTGGTGTGAGGTGAAATCTCAGGGTTGTTTTGATTTGCATTTCCCTTATGACTAAAGATGTTGAACATTTCTTTAGGTGTTTCTCAGTCATTCGGCATTCCTCAGCTGTGAATTCTTTGTTTAGCTCTGAACCCCATTTTTAATAGGGTTATTTGTCTCCCTGCGATCTGACTTCTTGAGTTCTCTGTATATTTTGGATATAAGCCCTCTATCTGTTGTAGGATTGGTAAAGATCTTTTCCCAATCTGTTGGTTGCCGTTTTGTCCTAACCAACTGTGAAACTTTTAAAAGAACGAGCAGGAAGGAGGTGATGAGGTCACTGGGACATCACCCATGGAAAGGATAATACAGTTGAACACAAGGACCCCAGCTTGTGTTCAACAGGGAATTGATTCCAAACAGGAGAGGATTTTCTCTAACTTCTTGTGTGATTACTGATTATTCTTTTTATCTATACTCCTTTGCTTCTCTTTTCCATACTACTTTCTGTCTCTGGCACCTACCATTGTACCATTTGCCATGTTCTGATGATAGAACTAGATCTTCAGTTCAGACTGAACTGATATCACTAATTTACCTTGATTTGAGCCTCTGAAACTATGACATAAAAAAAATTATTGTCTTTATATATCCATGATCCTCAGTTATTTTTATTATAGTAATAAACAACAAAGATACATAGGTAGGCAATAGCGTATGTTTAATGTTTGATAGTTATAACGAAAGAATGTCCCAGCTTCATAAAAACAAAATTCCTCTGAGATTGTCTTACTGTTGCTGCCCAATTGCTATTAGTCAACCACATCTTTATCTCAGAAAATACTGATTATTGGAGCATAGACTATCTCAAGATAGACCACCACGCTTAGGTAAACAACTCCAATATGAGGGGATTATAAATTTCCCAAGACTGTCTTAATCTACATGTGTCCCTTGAAGTTATATCAACTTTCTCATACCCAAACCCCTTGCCCACTCCTATAAGAACCCTGAGCAGCTGCCTCCCCTTCACTCAATTCCTATGCAAAAGGAAGGTTGATGACTTTCACTGCTGTGGTAAGAAAGGGCCCTCTCCTCTGTTGAGGTGAGACTTTTGTCTGTCTCCTACCTTTTTATTTTTTTGCTCTAAAATTTCACAATAAATAGACTTTTCACATTCTGCTGCTGTTTTTGTTTATGTATCGCCTTTTGCATTTGTGTCTTAAAAACACCTTCAAATAGTCTGAAATATTTGCTGTACCCCATTGCCACTGTACATGATATTCATGACTGGAGGTCTATTGATGTTTGTATATGGAGAATAAACTACCTGATGCTCCAATGATATGATTTCTAATTTACTCAGCCTTTCTATGTTGTAAGGCCAGAAGTGATGCATTTCCATCTCAACCTGTCAGAATTGAAATGAGGAAGATCATTATAGTTTCTCATCACTATGAGTCTTCTCATCACTATGAGTGGGTTGGGCACATCATATGTTATGTTCAAGAGCAGTTCCTCTATGCAGTATTCCATATGTGTATAATTTCTCTTTGGGTCTGAAGATCTTCCATAGAAATAACTCCTAAGGTTGGTGGTTTATGAATTAATCCATGATGTCTGCCATTTACCCCTGAATGGATGAGGCTCCTGTTGGATCTCATGTGCCTATGAGTGGTGGGGCTGGCTTAGCTCAGCATTTTGCTTTGTGATGTGCATAGTAGTCACTGGTAAAATGGACTGGGTGTGGTGACTCAGTGGCTCACTTTGAGGTCAGATACCTGTGTCTTATATTATGTCCTGTATTTCAGGTGACCACAGACTTAGTGGCTTACAATAACACCAGGTTACTTTCCAGTCCTCTTGGTCACAACTCTGCATTGGGTTTCATCATGATAAAAGTCTAGTTGCTGGTAGGAATTTATTTTTTTTTTCTGGAGTCTCTAGGGAATAATAAAGCTGCTCTTTTCCTTCAAGGGACAGCTTTATTGTTGAAAGACTTTATTGTTGTTGAAAGACTCTAAATTTCACAGATTAGAACTTTTATCTTAGTCATAGACTGAATTTCTGAGCTCTTAGGGGCTGTCACCTGTGGTGAATAATATTCCCAGCTCAGTCTGGAGTCTGGGCATACACATTGGCTGCAGACCTTCTAGTTCAAAGTCAGGCTGAGTCAGTCCTTCTCCCTCTGTTCATTTTATTCCCATTTATTGCCATTGTATCTTTGCAGGGTTTCTATTGTTGTGTTTTGTTTGTTTGGTCACCTAAATACAAGTTTGTGTTATTTGGTAATTTCAACGTAACAGAAAAATCAAAGATAAATCATGTTTATTCTACCTTTTCATGATTTTTTTCTTTATTTTTTGCTAGCTATCCTTGAACACCCTGAAATGTGCAGTGTAGATCAGGCCAGTTCTCCTATTTCTACCTCCCTAATATTGACATTACCATGCCCAATGGAAAGATTATTTCTGCATTAGTGGCTAATCTCAGCCACGTTCATTGAACCAATATTTATACACGTATAGTGTATCTCCTTGAGATTCTGTCTGTAAGTTCTCTGCTTTACCCAAAGACTTGTACGTATGCATTGAAGCCGACTCCAGTGTTGATAAGTCACAATCTACTTGGAACTTCAGTGGAGAATTCTTATACATTACAAGCAAAGTACATTTAGTGCCTTGAATGGAACTATATTTTGACATTGGCCTATGACTGTGAAGATGTTATCAGCATGACAAAGGTGAATGTTGCTGTTCATGTTTCCATCACAGCAAGGAAATGCATTTATAACTGCTAATCTGAAATTTTCATAAAATGAAGAAAGCATTTAGAAAATTGCAAACTTAAAATAAAAATCTTTAGTTAAAAGAGAGAAGCCACCCAGGAGTAACACGCAGCTTATGAGAGCATCGTAGAAATAACACAACTGAATTTTTACTGGCCTTATGTCATCGTTTAAAATGAAAACATCGCCACAGTGGAAAAAAAGCAATGTTGATTAGAAGCACAGAATGCTACAAGTAAGTTGTAAACATGAGAACCAGTGAGTAACAAGATTTGATTAGTGGTGGCTCTTATAGTGAGGAGCTTAGGACTGTTTTATTACAAAGGACTAGATTGGAAAAACCTGAATACATTACCTGTCCAGGTCGGCAATAAATAAGATGAACTTCTTATAGAAAAAGACCTTTTCTCTCAAGAAAGGTGGGTTTTTACCAGACTTATTCAAATTAATTTTCTTTACACAGTATGCCATCTGTTATTCTGACATGCTGTATGGGGAAAGGGCACTCTGAAAACTGCCGCATACCCCCATGAGCACTCCTCTCATTATTCACAAAGTCAAAATTTAGAATACATCACCTGGATCATTACATGCCTTTCTTGAGAGTCAATCATTTGAAGAGTAGCAGCAAAAGACTATTTTTGATATAAAAATAATTGAATAGAATGCTATTCTACTTACTTGAACATTTTATTCAATGACAACATTCACACTTGGCTCAGGAGTTCAGGATGTCCTCCCTTACTTTGTTTGATCATTTATTTCTTCCTTCTTCACTGCTCTCCTTCCATCCTGCTTGTCTGCCTTCCTTCCTTCCTTCCATTCTTTCTTTCATCCTCCTGTCCATCCTTTCTGCCTGCCTTCCTCCCTACCCTCTTTCCTGCCTTCCTTTCTTCATGCCTTCATCCCTTTTCTCTATTTTTCTTTCTTTAGTCCTCTTTTTCTTCTTTATTTGCACTTTACATATTTTGTTTTAAATGGAAGGATCCAGTGACTTTTAAGTAAATAGGCTTCAATTCTATCTTCAAAGTGCACTACTTAAAACCAGGAGGTCCACTGAATAGCTTGTCCATCAAAGTCATGCACAATGTTCATCATAAAAGCATTAATTTGAAAATGCAATTTCAAACATGTGTGAAGTCATGGATAAATACTTTATAGCCGTCACACTCCACAGCAAGGGAGAAGAAGCCACACTATATCTGACAATGTGAATGAATCATATAACCATAAATAGTGTGAGATAGAAGCCCGATACCTAAACTTTCAAGTTGAATGTGATCATATCAAGTTCAAATCAAGAATGTTACCCGTTAGAAGTATAAATAGCAGAGTGGTGACTGGAGAAGACATTTGAATGACTTCTGATTGCTTATAACAGGAGGATTTTTTAACTTGATATGTGTACACCCCATATCTAAGAGGATGCTCCTCCGCCATCAAGCCTCCTGCCTCCTGGGGGCAGCAAGTATCTCCAGGATTATGTACATCTTCTTGTACTGAGGTCAGACCAGGCCGTACTCCGCTGTATATGTATCAGGTATCTCAGACCAACTCTCTTGTATGCTGCCTGGTTAGTGGCTCAGCGTTTGGGAGTTTGCAGGGCTTCAGGTTAGTTGAGACTTCCGGTCTTCCTATGGGGTTGCCTCCTCTTCTGCTTCTATCATCCTTCTCCTAATTCAACCCTGGGGGATCCTGACTTCAGACCAATGTTTCGGTGTAAGTATCTGTGTCTGCCTCAGTCAGTTGCTGGTTGGGCCTTTCAGATGATAGCCATGCTAGACTCCTGTCTGTAAGCACACCATAACATCAATAATAGTGTCAGGTCTTGGTGCTTCCCACTGAGATGGATCCCAAGTTGGCCCAGTCACTGGACTTCTTTCCCTCACTCTCTTCTCTATTTTCGTCCCAGGAGTTCTTTTAGACAGGAACAATTCCAGTCAGCAACTTTGACTGTGGGTTGATGACCCCATTCCTCCACTCGAGGCCCTGTCTGTCTATTGGAGGTGCACTCTTTGAGTTCACTCTCCCCATTGTTGGGCATTTGATCTAAGGTCACTCCCACTGAGTCCTGAGAGTCTCTTATCTCTCAGGTTCCTGGTACTTTTTAGAGGGTCCACCCCCCTCCCGCCTCCTGAGGCTGCACATTTCCATTCATTCTTCTGCTCCTTTGGGCTCCTTTCCTGTCCCCCACCCCATCCCTGATCCTGTTCCCCATTTCCCCTCCATCTTCCCTCTCCCACCCAGGTCCCTCTCTCCCTCTGCCTTCTATGACACAGATACTTACACCGAAACATTGGTCTGAAGTCAGGATCCCCCAGGGTTGAATTTTCTCCCCCCTTCTAAGTGAGATTGAAGTATCTTTACTTGGGTATTTCTGCTTGTTAAACTTTTTTTAAGTCTGCGGCTGGTATCCTGGGGATTCTGTACTTTTTGGCTAATATCCACTTATTAGTGAGTGCATACTATGCATGTCCTTTTGGGTCTGGGTTACCTCATTCAGGATATTTTCTAGTTCCATCTATTTGTGAGAAAACTCATGATTTCCTCATTCTTAATATCTGAATAGTATTCCATTGTGTAAACAAACTGCATTTCTGTATCCATTCTTCTTTTGAGGGCCATATGCATTGTTTCCATCTTCTAGCTATTACAAATAAGACTGCTATGAGCATAGTGGAACACTAGTGTTACTGTGATATGGTGGGATATCACTGAGTATATACCCAAGAGCAGTGTATTTGGGTCTTCAGCTAGATCTATATCCAATTTTCTAAGGAACTGTCAGATACTTTTTCCACTTAATAACAGAAAATGAATATGTTGCTGATAAACTGGAGTCAGTTTTTCATATCTACAGTTCATTTATTGAGAGAACTTTTCAGCAAATGGCGTAAATTTGCCAAACACAATATTTAGAAAGGACGTGTGCCATAGCCAACAATTAAAATTTTTAAAATGCATGCTTTTGTATGTAAATCCAGGATAAAATAGAATATATATATGGTGTTTTCAATTTTCAGAGGGATTTTGATATATCATTGACATTCTCCTGTCCCTCATAGTATATAGTTTTCTTTTCACATAATTTAAAAAAGATTTAAAGTTCACATGAGTATTCTAATAAGTTCTGTGAAAATATCATCATTTAAGCATAAAGGGCTTGAGTAGCTACAAATGTGGGTACCTGGAGGAGTAGTGAAATAAATTCCCCCATACGCACTAAGGGTCAGTTACATTTTTATTTTGTGAACACAAGTACTTTGTGTCTAGAAAATCGATACTATCCTCTAAAATAATGCTTATGAAACATATTACCACTATATAACTCTTAAGCCAGAGAAATGTTTTGAAAACTTTACAGAACATATGCAATGGATAGAGATTTTGCTGCTCTCATTTATATGAGCTTTTCAAGTCGCCTCTTAAGTTATTGTTTGCAGGGAACCAATTTCATGAAAGTATTTCTTGCATTCAGAGACTGAACTTCCAATGGACTTCACAGCCTGGCTAATAATATGCTCTATGATCATTCAAGACCTTACCTGCTCTCCTGTTATATAAAGTTTAACTCACCTTTAAGTCAAGATTGAAACAAACTTTAGTATGTTTCGGGTTTCCTATGCAATCATATTTTACAGCCTGAGCTCATGCATAATTTTGATCATAAATTATATACACTCCCATTTAATCAAGTAACCCAAAGTTTGTGTGTGTGTGTGGGGGGGTGTTGTAGTAATTATTTACTAAAAACAGCCAACAGGTTGGAAGCAAATCTATACAGCAAATATCCATCAAAAATTTTGGAAGCATTCTGTGGATATAGCATGACTAGGTATATATGTTATTCTGTGTCAGTCAGGATGAAAAAAATGACCTCTTTTCCTGTGAAACTATATTAATTTCTGTAATTAATCTCTACTTCCTTTTTCATGTATTCCTTACTGCTCAGTTAATACAAAGAAAAGACCATTGTTATAGACAAATGAAAAAGCAGGATATTTAAATTCCAAGTTGTTTTCAGTCAAATGAATACAAGAAGAAACCTGTGTTTTTACTTGCTAATGCATTAATCGACGTGATTGTCACTCTTAAAGTTTGCTTGATGATGCTAAAACAACTCTTACCTGCAGTTTTTAATTTAATGTAAGTTTTCCAACCTGGCTTAGCAATGAGGGTACTGGACATATGTGGAGAATTTGACCTTCCTTTTTATTTCCTCTAAGTGTCCTTTACCATGACGTTTCCTTCATTCAGTGTTTCATAAACTTCTCACCATGTTATCAGCATTCAGAGGTTGGGACTGTTGACATATGGGTAGGTGATTGAGTTCCTACTATGGGAGAAGTTTGAATTTCTCAATTCTTTGTTGTCGTTGTTGTTGCTGTTATTGTCTATTTCAATTTTTATTGGATATTTTATGTATTTACATTTCAAATGTTATCCCCTTTTCCTGTGGTTTCCCATCAGGGATCCCCATCCCATCCCCTCTCCCCTTACTTCTGTGAGGGTGCTCTTCATCCCACCTACCCATTCCCACCTCACTGCCCTGGCATTCCCCTACACTGGGGAATTAAGCCTTCAGAGAACCAAGGGCCACTCCTCCTATTGATGACACACAATACCATCCTCTGATACATATGCTACTGGAGCCATGCATCTGTCCATGTGTTCCTGGGAGCTCTGGGGAGTCTGATTGGCTGTTAGTGTTCTTCCTACGGGGTTGCAAACCTCATCAACTACCTCAGTTCTATCTCTAGCTCCTCGATTGGGGTCCTGTGCTCAGTGTGATGGTTAGCTGCAAGCATTCTCATCTGTATCAATAAGGCTCTGGCAGAGCCTCTCAGGAGACATCCATATCAGGCTCTGTCACCAAGCACTTCTTCGCATCAGCAATAGTGTCTGTGGTTGGTATCTGTGTATAGGATTGATCCCCAAGTGGGGCAGTCTCTGGATGACCTTTCCTTCAGTCTCTGCTCCACTCTTTGTCCCTCTATTTCCTCCTGAGAGTATTTTGTTCCCTTTACTAGGAAAGACTAAAGCATCCACGTTTTAGACTATCTTCTTCTTCAGCTTCATGTGGTCTGTGAATTGTATTTTGGGTATTCTGAGCTTCCGGGTTAATATCCACTTATCAGTGAGTACATACCATGAATGTTCTTTTGTGGCTGGGTTACCTCACTCAGGATGATATTTTCTAGTTCCGTTGATTTGCCTAGGAATTTGTGGCAGTCATTTTCCCCAAAGTGAGACGTAAAGTCCTGTGGCTATAAACTCAAGATAAAATCCTGGCCTTCATGTATGCACACAAGGTCCTGACATCAGCCTTCTTTTCCTTTCTTGCAGATTCTACTACCCTTCTCATTATTCATCTTCTCTGAGAACTGAAGACCACACAGTGGTCTTGTGTATTCTTAGTGCAAAATTCTCGTTTTATTATCACAGTTAATTAGCATGTTTGTGGATATTGGCTCTGAGCCTCCTGTATTACTAACATCAGAAGGTTCTCATGCAAAGAATTGGAATAGATTCAATAGATGTTGGGTGCTTCAATATATGCCTGGTAAGTAAAAGAACCACTGTCTAAAGTATGCTTCTTTAATCTGTAGGTAACATATAATTTGATTAGCTAAGGAAAAGCATCCTTGATAATTCTAAAAATATCAAGTCTAACTAAAAAGTGATTTTAAAGCAATGCTACTGGAATACTTCACATGCCTTTAAAAATGGTTTTTAAAATGCTTAAAAAGAATGGCCATAGAAATTCAAATGTGTAAACACCTTTCCCCAGTGAAAAAGAATTGGTCAGTAAAGGATTGTTGCTGTTTCATTTGTTTGAAATTTGACAAATCTTAAGAGGGACATGAGTTAAATGGCCATCCACTCCATCGATGCTTCTAAAATTGTCATGCAGGTGACATCTGGAGGAAAAAAAAGAAAAAGGGTATTTTTCACGTTGTGTTATCCATGGTAACATAGACAAGGCCACTCTATCTTCTATAAAACTAAAACATATCTGAGGGTTTTATCTCACTGATTAGCTTTAAATTTAAATTTACTGACTGAATGAAATTCACTCTTGATTCCACTTGCTCCCCAGTGTCTAAAGATTTTAGAAGCAGGAAAATCCCAAGAAGATAAAATAAATCACTATTACAACGAAACAGTGCCATGCAAGAGTGCAAATCCCTTCATTTGCTATTTTTGGCAACATTTTTAGTGATCCTCATACTTTTTATGAGTGCTTCAGAATCTGGGTCCTACAATCCAGCTTCACTCATGATGTCTTTTGTGATTCTTTGCTGGGTTTTCTGGGAGCTATTCCTAATACAAATGCACATAAGTCTGCACCAAAATACAAATTAAAT
This sequence comes from Rattus rattus, assembly GCF_011064425.1. NCBI lineage: Eukaryota > Metazoa > Chordata > Mammalia > Rodentia > Muridae > Rattus > Rattus rattus. Next base: position 104,876,827 of record NC_046156.1, read on the forward strand.
ATTAAATCTTACCTTTATTTCAATAGAGACATATATTTATCCAACAGATAGAAGCCAATATGCTCAGCTTTCACTCCAGTCAGACATTTTTTTCTTAGCATTTTATATTTAATTTTTAGTATTAGAGACAGGTCCAGTATAGACATTCACAGAGCTGAGACTTTAAGAACAAAGGTTTCATGTTGTAAGATTACTGATGCACTTTTCTTTCTTTTTTACTGAAAATACTGTTTCATACACTGTCTTTCAATCACTGTTTCTCCCCCTCCATCTTCTTGCCTATCCTCCTCACTTCTTTACCCATCCAATGTCATACCTTTTTTCTCTGTGTCTTTAGAAAACAAACAGGCGCATAAACAAACAAATGAACCATGATATATCTAGCAAATGGGGAGAAGAAAAGATGAATAAATAAAGCAAAAAGAAAAAAAGCAAAACGAAGAAATATATACGGAGAGACACAGTCATGCACACAAAACCCCCCAAAAAACAAAATGAAAACATTATCAAAAGACAAATGGAGGGGAGAGCTTAAACAAAGCCTGTCCCTAAGTGTTGTTTTTGTACCCAGTGAGACTCCTTTAGGAAAAGCTAAATTTTCATTTGCAAGAAACTGTCAAATGGATATAGCTCCTGGTCTGAATAAGTTATCATATCCACTTCCTTCAGAGTGCCAGAACTGTGTCTCCCGCCCCATGGTCATGTGTATTGTATGTTCATCAGTATTGCTGTGTTTTCAAAGTCGCTGCCAGTAGTCATTTCTCTTTCAGAATTAAAATGTGCTACTTTTTAGAATGAAGAAAAAACTGAAATGTGGAAGTCTTGAATGTAGGATCACAATCATTTTCCTAAAAATCAACAGAAATGTAGTACTAGATTTGAGTTATCATTTCAAGATACTCTTTCTGTAGTACCTTGAAACACTTTTGTCTAAAAGTAGTGGTGGGTGAGATAAAATATACAGTTTCTATATCCTATGGAACTCCTGATTTGCAGACCACTCTAATTTTTATAGCACAAAGATTCATAAATACATTAATACATGCACATAACATTTAAAAGTGATATAGTACTGTCTCATTAACATGAATAAAAACATGGATGAACTTTAGGGACCTTTTAGGGGACGTTATGTTTAGTCTAATAAGTCAGAGGAGTATTTTGTGTGTCTCAACATGTCTCAACAGAAACAAAAATTCCCATTCATAAATCTGTATGAAGACTCTTACGGAAGGTTGGGGGAAAGATATTGGAGAATATGGGTCATAGTATTATAGAAAAAAGCGGTGAGATAAGATGAATAAATGTAAAGCTTAAACCATTGCAGGAGACTATTTTTCAATAATACCATTTTATTTCTTCAGAGACTAAAGTTGTCTAAGACAGTGGATTTTAGAAATTGCTTCTACAAAAACAATAAGTTCATGCTGGCAATGGTAAGTTGCCTTATCTCTACTAATCATTTATGAATTTACATTTCATAGCACCATGCTGCATACCTACAATATCTATGATTTCAATGTTTTTATATGTTTTAATGGCCTTTCAATTAGACATTGTATTGTCTGTGACCATGCTCTTCTCTTTAGAAATATATTACTGTTTTATAATTTGCTACAAATGTGTTTTGCTAAGTTGTGAATTAGAGTACCGTGTTTGGAGGTATTTTGTCTCTTGTGACTCTTTACTCAAATAATCAATACTTCCCTTGTTAACTGAAATGTCAGAATCACATGGACCTTTTGAATAATGGCAATAATCTCTCTAATCAAAAGCTTGAAGCTCAGTGGCATTGTTTTCTTGATCTATTGTGACAACTTTCCCTGTGCACGATCCTTAAAAAACAACGTATGACAATCTGACTTACATATATTCCTATAATGACTCCTTTAAATAGGAAAAGTTATTTCACATTTGTTGCCCTTTATTACAATTTTTTTTTATTGAAAACTCCTTTATTCTTGTTTCTTCCTATGTCTTTGCTCTTACATTCCTTAAATGGTGACACTTTTTTTAAGTTATGTTGGATTTAACACACACCAGTTCATACTGAATATATATTTGTATGCTTTAACAAAACCTTGAGAACATAATATTGTTATTCCTTTTTTTAGCTCTGTGTTGGGAGATTACTGGTTGGTGGATGTGGTAAGCAATCATCATTTCTTGAGCTCTAATTTCTCAGATAGGGAAAAGGATGTGACTGTGATCCATTCTAAGAATATTTCATTCATGGTCATGTAGTTGTAGGCAATGTGTAAAGGAAGAATGAGGTGATTCTCACCACATAGTGGCAGTGAGAACTATAGTCATATCATATAAACAGAGAACGGAGCTCATATCATATAAATAATGATCTCCTCTCTACCTGCTCTTTATTACAGATCCTGAATTTGAATTCTCCAACTGTTTGCTTTGCTACTCAATCATTCACAAATGTTTTAAATAGAGTTTAAAAACCTATTATATTTTTTCTTCAAAGTTTTAGCCACAGATAAATGTCTAAATAAATAGTGGAGAAACCATGTCTAGTTTTATTACTGAAGTACAACATGCTTATAATTGGCATCTTTCCTTGATTTCCTTAAGATCCATTTATTCCATGTGTTCTACTCTTGTGGTTTATGTCGCTTACTGCAATTTATTTTATTCAAGTGCTACTTTTTTCTCCATTAACTTTAAACCTGTGGCTAAAACCTTAAGTGAAGTAAATAGGTGTCAAAAGAATAATTGAAAATATATAATAAGTAAATAAATGGAGAAGAAAAATATTCTACATTAGATATCAATTAATAATGATATCTTTTAATAACTGTAAACAATATGTTCTTTTCCTTTATAATGGAAAATGGAGGAAGCATAGATAGATACCAGCAGATGGACAAGACCAAAGACCTGTATTTAGTGAACTGTATACAAATGGTTTCTTTTAGCATTAGCTGAGGCTAAAAGGTCTTATTGGATGTCAACTACTTAAATAAGGAGAGCAAGAATGAAAACAAGCTTTACTAAGTTTGAAAAAAATTTGTCACAATACTGGCTCTTAATGGCCTCAAAAAGCTTGTACTAATTCTATCTCCTGATTAATCAAAACTTAAAAAGTTGTAAATATGGTACTCTGTAACAGCACTCACACCAGTGTCGGGACAAGCTATAGGCACCCTTGGTTACATACTGAATGTCAGAGAGCTCTTTGTGACCCAGTATACTATTTGAATGTCAGAAATTTCAAATTCGCTATATTAGACATAGAGGGATGTTAATGGAATCATTTATCCAAGAATAAACTGACAACTTCCTAAGTAGTGCATGTGTGGCCTGGGTTAGAAGGTAATGTGTCCTATCAAGTGGAGTTATTGCAACCCCTCACGTGTTTTTGGTTGGTTTGCTTTTCTTAATAAGTTTTGTTCTGGGTTTTATTGACATTTTATTTTTTTGTAATTATTATTAGAAAAGAAGATGTTAAGAACTAGCCAAAAAGGAGATATAAAAGTAAAAGTAAATGTAGTTATAGTCCTGGTGAGTTATGAATCCAATAGGAAGTAGGTGGAGTGAGGAGTCAAAATAATTAGAGGGAAAGTGAAGGGCTTGTTCTCTTATTTTTTGACGTTAGAGGCTGCAGGATGAATAGAATACAATTTGAACTTTTTCAGAAATGAGAGGAAATGACTTTCATGACCCTATGTACCTGAGAGCCTACTTTTCACACTCTGTAGGCAAAGTCAGACAAAGAAGCCACCAATTACCATCGCTCCAACTTGTGTCATATATTTTAGATGTTTTTAACTGCTGAGACCATGGGGCTGTAGCAAAGTTATAGAGCTTATGGGCACAAAATGTGCAGAGAACTTTTTGCTTCAAAGGGTCTAATTCAGAACCACAAAAGATGCACTTTATAATAAACCACACAGCAAACTGAAGCCCATGCAAATAGGCATTACTATCTGTAGGCTATTTGACAGCCCTATAATCATTGAATAAGTTAATTTAAGGACTAGAAACTGAACACATTTTCAAGGGCTAACATTCTGAAGACAAGAAAACATAGGAAAGGGTATTTGCATCTTATTGCACTGTTTCTTTGCCTTCATCTAGTAGATATATAGTAATGAAAGCCAAGTCTAATGTAAAAGAGATGACTTGATGATGCTTTTAGCCCTCAAGAATGAAAATTTAATCATGTCAGAGTGGTAATTCCATTTAAAATATGCCTGGTCTTTGTGACAATGTAAATTTTTTTCTCCAGGAAAGTATATGGCTACATAACATCACATAAATATGTCCAGAAACACATAATTGCTATAATATAATTGCTTGTAATATTCTATGAAGTGCCATATACTCTATAAATGCATTCTAGAACCACTCATTTTAATAGGAATATCTTACCATAGAAAGGGAAAAAAGAAGGTGTTTAAACATACAATTATAATCAAAAATCAATAGAACTTGTGCTTAATGTTCTGTTTGAATTGTCCTTAGAATGGCTTCTATTTGGAAAAATCCCTCTTCTTGGCATAGCTATCAGCTTTTGCTGTAATGCTGTGAGAAGCAGCAATTTCAAATCTCGTGTCATTATTCTTTAGGAAAGTTCTATGGCTACAAACTGCTGTTTTAATCTATTGGCCTTACACAATTGTTTAGTAATTTCAACTAGGAGACTAAGAATGCAGAAAACCCCATTATTTTTGGTTTAATCCCAGAGTTTCTTTGAGCTTTTCAAAATATTTTAACCTTTCTGTGCCTCAGCTTATGAAAGCATAAATTCATGCAAACAACTATCATGACCTTCCAACTCAAAAGAAAAGTGATTTAAAAATATAACTGGCTTATCCAGTGGATTTCTTTACAATGAAAACTTTTACTGGCCATTTTCATCACCAGTTTTTGGTTTATAGCATTTGAGAAGCAGGGGAGTGAGTTCCAGTGCTGTGACCACCAAATGGATGACACATCATCACTCCATGGCAGCTGTATGAAAGCCGAACTTCTTCCACCTCTTCCCCCAAATAAGCTCCATGACATTTACCATGTTATATGCTCATGATTTTATGAAGTTATTGCAAAGTGTTCTAAACTCCAGAAATTAATATTTGTGAGGCAATAAATAGCAGCCACTCTGTCAACCTTCTTCCTCAGTGAAGTGGTGTGGATGTTCATTGATGCTCAGAGAAAATAAACTCCCTTGGCAAAACAGAATTAAGAGCTGAAACAAAGCAACCAAGGACATAGAGTTCCCGGAGGCATGCTGCTGAGGATGGTTTCAGTGTGGGAAAAGTTGCATGAAGACTCTCAGAGGAGGGGTGAGGAAGGAAGCAGCTAATTGTTAAGGAAGAGAATTCTGAGCAGAGGGTGCAGTGACGGGCAGTTTGAGTTTGGAGACTATTTGGACATGAGGAAGAGGAAAAATATCAGAGAAGTTTTGCAGAATATAAGAAGGCAGGAAGGAAGGTAGTCACACGTGGACCTTGGCCTGCTCGAATTAAGTTAAAGTACTGAAAGTTTTAATCTCAGAATAATAATATGATCAAGATTGTATTTCAGGCTTGACCATTTTGTGTTAGGCTTAAGAATAGACGTATAAACAGTAGAAAATCAGACATCACAGAGAGTTTTTACAATAATCCAATAATCCATCAAAAAAGCAAATGATAATTCTTCTATAAAAAGACCATATGTGACGATGTAAATATGAAAATAATTGGATCAATTAAATTATACCTTCACTATAAAATTTTGATATATATTGACAAATGACTCTAGGAAATCACTATCTCTCTTCATGTAGTTTACATATTTATTTATTTTGGTGGTGCAAACATTTAAGATCTCTTTTCAGTAAAAGTTTTAAGAATGTTATAAACACATATTAACCACGTTTACCTTATAAAATCAGTACTAAGTGTCTTAACAAAATTTCACAGTGTAAAAATTAATAAATATAGTTTTATATTATTTTTTTCAAAATAGGGAATATAAGACCTTTTAGCTTTTGCTTGTTGTCATCCAAATTAAGATTATTTTGCTCATTTGCACATGTCTTAGCTAATAAAGTTAGTTTAAATGTAAATTAAATAAGGTATTAATCATATCCTGATTAGTACCCAGTGATGAAAGTCCACCTGGTCCATCAGAAAGTTTGATACTCACAGTCACAGATTCCCCTGGTTAAATCTAATGGGACTCAGAACAGCAAAATAAATAAAAAGGAGAAAGGAACCTGTAGAAAAGAGTGTGTGTGTGTTTGTGTGTGTGTTTGTGTGTGTGTGTGTGTATGTGTGTGTATGTGTGTGTGTATGTGCGTGTGTGTATGTGCATGTGTGTGTATGTGCATGTGTATGCATGTGTGTATGGGTGTGGGTATGTGTGTGTGCGTGCATGCACGCGCGTGTGTGTGTATGTGCATGTATGCATGCGTGTGTATGCGTGCATGTTTGTGGGTGTGTGTGTATGTGAGTGTATGTGTATGTGCATGTGTGTGTGTGTGTGTGTGTGCATGTGTGTGTGTGTGTGTGTGTGTGTGTGTGTGTATCTGTGTGTGTGTCTGTGTGTGTGTATGTGTGTGTATGTGTGTGTGTCTCTGTGTGTGTGTCTGTGTCTGTGTGTGTGTCTCTGTGTGTGTCTGTGTGTGTGTCTGTGTGTGTGTGTGTGTGTGTGTGTGTGTGTGTATGTGTGTGTGTGTGTATGTGTGTGGGTGTGTGTGTGTGTGTGTGTGTGTGTGTATATGTGTGTGTGTGTGTGTGTGTGTGAGTGTGTGTGTGTGTGTGTGTCTGTGTGTGTGTGTGTGTGTATGTGTGTGTATGTGGGTGGGGTATGTGTGTGTGTGTGTAGGTGTGTGTGTGTATGTTTATGTGTGTGTGTCTGTGTGTGTGTGTGTGTGTGTGTGTGTGTGTGTGCGTGTGTGTGTGTATGTGTGTGTATGTGCGTGTATGTGCATGTGTGTGTATTTTGTGTGTGTGTATATGCGTATGTGTGTATGTGCATGTGTGTGTGTGTGTGTGTGTGTGTATGTGTGTGACAGAGCTGAGGTAAAGAAAGTTAACAGAAGATATAGTAAAATAATCAGGATGCGTAACTGTCAAAGAATAAATTTGTTAATTAAAAGCACATAAGATACATAATAACATTTCCACATGATTTTCCATATCAATCATATTTAGTATATAGTATTTTATGTCAATATATAAAATATACATACAATATTAATCATACATAAAGTATATATTATAAAAAACAATAATCCAACTTTTATGCTAACTTCCATTAATAATTTTCACTCTAAAAGTTCATCCAATGAAAATGAAGGGATAGAAAAGGTATTTCATGAATGACACAAAAACTAAAGGAACAATATATAGCTCTGGTTCTAAGTTATTAATAGAATATTCTCCAAGATAGATGCATACTAGGAATGAATAAATCTTAATAAGTTTAATAAACTGAAAGAATGCTAAATATATTTACATTGACATGAAAAGGATTTCTTTTAAATAGATTGAAGCTAAGGTGGGGAAAGAAGGAATCTTCAAACAACCAGAACTTAAACAATTCGAGAACAATACTAATTGGGATAAAGCAAAGGACCCTATGGAGCTAGATGAATTGGGGAGCTTAACTTTAAGTATATTAGGTAAGAAATTATGCTATTTTGCAAAATACAAATGACAGACTCTAAGCGGTTAGCTGTGCTCCAATCCCAACACTTGGTGGAAGTCAAGAGCAGGAAAACTTCCATGATCCAGTGCCAGCATTACAATCTGATGGTGTCAGTCTGGGAAGTGATGTAAGATTTTTGTCTCCAAACAAATACAAAAGAGAAGCAAAACTACAAAATGATCCAAATACAGTAATCCAATCAAGTTTGATGTTGTAAAGTTATCAAGCTGGGTATATGGTGTTGGAAAATATCTGGCAACTTGTAGAACTGGAAACCTGGTCAGATCATCAAGATGAGGGTGAACAGAAAATAAAATATTTTATGGCTTTGTTCTGAGACATTTCTGAGAGAGAGAATGTTAATAAAAAAGAGGAGTCACAAAGTGATATTAGGGGAACTATTAGACACATAGAGAAACTAAAATGTAGATTGCAGGCCTTTTGAGAAGAGTTCTGGCAATTGGTCTATTGAGTCAGTAAATGTTAATCAGCAGATTCAATGATATTGAAAGATTTACTTTGGGGATTCTTTCTCTCTAATAGTACCAGGTTTGAGTTTTGGAGGAAGAATGCAAACTCAAGTGGAAAGAAGTCCAAGATGGTGAATGCAGTTGGTTTACCAAACTGCTTGGTTTTTTTTAACTGGAAGCTGAATAGAAAACCAGGCAGTGTGTTGTATTTATTAGGACAGTCATCTACTACTGAGCTACACTCCAGTTATAAGGGAGATAATACTTATGAAAAAAGGTAGAAAGTAATTTCATATCTGTGTGGATGTTTGGAGTCCAGAGAAATCTCTTTGCAGTAAAGATCCCTGGATACTTCTTGTTGGTTATAACATGTAGTTTATATTGCCAATCTAATTGGATTTAGAATCAACTTGAAAATTAACTCTTAAAAGTATTTCTGAAGGTTTTGGTGTTTCCCAAAAGATTTAACTGGGAATGAAAGACTCACTTGAATCTGGGAGTCACCATCCAGGGCTGAGGACTCAGTAACTGAAAAATGAGAAACCTAGAGAACACCTATATTCTTTACTCATTTTCTGACTGTTCAGCAAGTCATATATTCCAGATTCTGCCATCACCCATTTCTGCACCATGTGGCCTCTAAGGACTTTTAAGCCAGGTTAAAAATCAATCTTTGCCCTTTTAAGTTGCTTTATTTTTTTCTTTTTTCAGATCTGGGGACCCGAACCCAAGGCCTTGCGCTTGCTAGGCAAGCGCTCTACCACTGAGCTAAATCTCCAACCCATTAAGTTGCTTTATATCAGCAACATTTAGTAAGAGATAAAAATGAAAAAGATGGTTGAATAATTGCTATTTTCTTGCATTATTATCATAAAAATAAGCAAAAAGGAATGCCATGTTTGTGAGGGGCAGAGCTTTACATTGGGGGAATGCATGGGTTGCCTAGGACAATGATGAATGTAACAGAAACCATCGTGCTAGAGTTATGAGTCCTGTACAGTTGTGTATGTGAGGTTTGGGGGTTACTTCCAGTTGTCCATGTACAATTTTTATTAAGTTTCTTTCCTACCTTTTCTCTTCCTGTTATTGTTGGTTCTCTGTCACTTACTTCTAGATGATATCTGCCTAGACTGATGGATATGAAAGAGGTTCAAATATAAAATAATGCTGTTTACTTAGGTAATATGCTAAATAATTCCACACTGAGAACCTTCTAAATAGAATCCACTTTTTTTGGTTCTTGGGAATATATTCCCCGTTCTCCTGTAGTTTCAGTCTCTCCCCCTCACTCTTCCCCCCCACCTCCCCCCTAGCATGTGCTCATACACAGCATACACAGCATACACAGCATACACAAACACACACACACACACACACACACACACACACACACCTGATTCAGGAAAGGGATCACACCACCTTTGTTTTAGTCTAGACCCATGACCTATCCACTACAGGAAGTATATATAAAATCCTGTATCTGTATGACTTTTCCTTGTATCTTTGCCTTTTGCTTTAACCAGTGTGCCCTCATTATCCTGTACTTGAACTGCTGTATTTTCTTATGAGCATAATTTGCTGCTTCTAAATTTTACATCGTAAAATTCACCCATACTGTGTTGCTTTAGCAGACCAACATACAATGAACAGGATTGGTGTTATACACTTTTGGCATTTGTATGGATATGTTTGCAATGTTAACATGTGTGTTAATGCTGACAAATTTAACTGAAGGCATTTGAAAGTCTAAAGTAGACATGAAATGCTTTCTTCAATTTCATTCTACTTTATATACTGAGGCAAGATCATTCTTGTAACACTACTTAGTCCATGTCCTTTTTAGGCAGCCATGTTCATGGGTATAGCTTAACATTTATTGATGACACAATGCCACAGCAAACATCTTGTGCCTCTGGCTCATACAATCTTTCTATTCCCTCTTCTGCAATAGTTCCTGAACTTTAAGTGTTTGAATTGTGCTATAGAAGTATCATTTGGGACTGGAAACTACAGATCTCTTGTTCTCTGCTCTTTGATTGGTTGTGATTTTCCCTCTGTTGATGGGCATCTGGGTTCTTTCCAGCTTCTGGCTATTATAAATAAGGCTGCTAAGAACATAATGGAGCATGTGTCTTTGTTATATGTTGGGGCATCTTTTGGGTATATGCCCAAGAGAGGTATAGCTGGGTCCTTAGGTAGTTCAATGTCCAATTTTCTGAGGAGCCTCCAGACTGATTTCCAGAATGGTTGTACCAGTCTGCAATCCCACCAACAATGGAGGAGTCTTCCTCTTTCTCCACATCCTTGCCAGCATTTGCTGTCACCTGAGTTTTTGATCTTAGCCATTCTCACAGGTGTGAGGTGAAATCTCAGGGTTGTTTTAATTTGCATTTCCCATATGACTAAAGATGTTGAACATTTCTTTAGGTGTTTCTCAGCTATTCGGCATTCCTCAGCTGTGAATTCTTTGTTTAGCTCTGAACCCCATTTTTTAATAGGGTTATTTGTCTCCCTGTGATCTAACTTCTTGAGTTCTTTGTATATTTGGGATATAAGCCCTCTATCTGTTGTAGGATGGGTAAAGATCTATTGGCAATCTGTTGGTTGTTGTTTTGTCCTAACAACAGTGTCCTTTGCCTTACAGAAGCTTTGCAGATTTATGAGATCCCATTTTTTGATTCTTGATGTTAGAGCATAAGCCATTGGTTTTTTGTTCAGGAAATTTTCTCCAGTGCCCATGTGTTCAAGATGCCTCTCCAGTTTTTCTTCTATTAGTTTGAGTGTATCTGGTTTGATGTGGAGGTCCTTGATACACTTGGACTTAAGCTTTGTACAGGGTGATAATCATGGATCGATCTGCATTCTTCTACATACTGACCTCCAGTTGAACCAGCACCATTTGCTGAAAATGCTATCTTTTTTTCCATTGGATGGTTTTGGCTCCTTTGTCAAAATTCAAGTGACCATAGGTGTGTGGGTTCATTTCTGTGTCTTCAATTCTATTCCACTGGTCTATCTGCCTGTTTCTGTACCAATACCATTCAGTTTTTTTAATCACTATTGCTCTGTAATATTGTTTGAGTTCAGGGGTATTGATTTCCCCAGAAGTCCTTTTATTGTTGAGTATCATTGTTTTAGGTATCCTGGGTTTTTTGTTATTCCAGATGAATTTGCAAACTGTTCTGTCTAACTCTCTGAAGAATTGGCTTAGTATTTTGATGGGGATTGCATTGAATCTGTAGATTGCTTTTGGTAAAATGGCCATTTTTACTACATTTATCTTTTTATCCCTTGACTAGAGGAGGGCTACAGATTTGTTTTAGATAAGTTTATATCCAGCCACTTATCTGAAGTTGTTTATCCACTGTAGCAATACTCCTGTCGATCTTTTGGGGTCCCTTATGTATATTATCACATCATCTGCAAATAGTGATATTTTGAATTTCTTCCCCAATTTTTATCCCTTTGACCTTCTTTTGTTGTCTATTTGCTCTGTCTAGGACTTAGAGTACTATACTGAATAAGTAGGAAGAGAGTGGGAATCCTTGTCCAGTCTGTGATTTTAGTGGGATTGCTTCAAGTTTCTCTCCATTTATTTTGATGTTGGCTACTGGTTTGCTGTATATTGCTTTTCTAGGTTTAGGTATGGGGCTTAAATTCCTGATCTTTCCAAGTCTATTAACCTGAAGAGTGTTGAGTTTTGTCAAATGCTTTATTAGTATCTAATTAAATGTTCATGTGGGTTTTTTTGAGTTTGTTTATACAGTGGATTATGTTGACAGATTTCCATATTTTGTTTTTTCTGGGAGGGGAGAATTCTTGCAGGTCATGTATTTGAGAAGAGATTTGTACATAGAATATTTACACTTGATCTTAGCCAAAAGGCAGAGAAGTGATACATAGAATATTTAAAGAACTTATACAAATTAAAAGGTAGAATATTTTTTAAAAGTCCAAGGTCTATACCAGTGAACATGCCCACATAGATGGAATTTCACAAAATTTCCCTAGATGAAAAACAATAGGCAGTCGGCAGCTGTTGGTACAAGAAAAAAAAAAGCAGATACCACTGTGTGAAATAATGCAAATGGACTAATGTTTGAAATCCTTCATTTAAAAAAAACTGGCCACAGAACTATAGGGTATTACTCTAAAGATAGGCAAGTGCCAATGCAGATTTCCATATTTTGAATCCATCACTTCATCCCTGGGATGAAGCCTACTTGATTATGATGGATGATTGTTTAGATGTGTTCTTTCTTGGATTTGTGTTGCGAGAATTTTATTGAGTATTTTTGCATTGATATTCATAAGGAAAATTGTTCTGAACTTCTGTTTTATTGTTGGATCTTTGTGTGGTTTAGGTATAAGCATACCTGTGGCTTCATAGAAGGAATTGGGTAGTGCTCTGTTTGTTTCCATTTTGCAGAATAGTTTTGAGAGTATTGGTATTATTTCTTCTATGAAGGTCTGATAGAATTCTCCAATAAACGCATCTGGTCCTGGGCTTTATTTTGGTTGGGAGACTTTTCATGACTGCCTCTACTTCTCTAGGCATTATGGGACTGTTTAGATGGCTTATTTTAACTTTAATACCTGGTCTGTATAGAAAATTGTCCATTTCCTCCAGATTTTCCAGTTTTGTGGAATATAGCCTTTTGTAGTAGGATCTAATATATTTTTAAATTTTTTTCAGATTCTATTGTTATGTCTCCTTTTTCATTTCTGAGTTTGTTAATTTGGATATTCTTTCTGGGCACTCTGTTTATTCTGGCTAAGGGTTTATCTATCTTGTTGATTTTCTCAAAGAACAATAACGTTTGAAGTGTAAATAAAAATATCAATAAAAATAACAAATTGCTAGTCTAAAAAAGTGTGATAAACAAAACTTGGGAATGTTAGGAACTGTACCATTATGAAAATTGTACATAATTTCTTAAGTCTTGTAAAGTACAGAAAAGACTAAGTCTGATAATGAAGCACATCAAATTTCTATTGCACTTAAGTCTTATTCATGCTAAAAATGGCATGTGCTTCTAAATATCTGTGTATTTATGCTTTGACTTCTATGCATCAAAATAGACAAATTCATTTGCTTACTTTCACTAGCCTCAGGATCAGAAAATTAAATCTGTAGAGGAATTTTAATCCAGCAACATGTCTACACTTAATGGATCACATCTGAAGACTTGTAGGCCAATAATATCCTGCTAGGAAATAGGCATTCCTTGGAAGGCAGGAGACAGAGGCAAGCAGATCACTTAGTTCAAGGTCAGCCTAGTATAAAGCAATTTTTTAGTATAGAAAAGTTTAGGTGTAGGTGTGATAGTACACACCTTTAATCCAAGTACTCAGGAGACAGAGGCATGCAGATTTCTGAGTTCTAATTAGTCAGTTGAGTTCAATGGAGTAGAGTTAAACCAGACTTTTGAGACTCAGTGCAAAGAATGCAGTGCAATGGTGTTGAGTTAATTTGTGAGTTCATGCAGTTCAATGTGCGTCAGTAGATGCAGTTGTAGCCAGAATATAAAGGAGACAGAAGATTAAAACAAATTGGCAGTGATTGTTCAAGCAAAGCAAATCAATGAGAAGCTGAGTAAAGCCATATCCAATTAGTGACTTTAGGGAAGAGTTTGAGTCAGAAGAGTTGAGTTGATCCATCTAGGCAGAGGTCAGAATATACTTGAAAGTGCAAGCCTATTTAGTCATAAGCTTTAAAGAATACAATTAGATCAGGCAAATAAATGTTATTTTTACAGAAAGAAAAGAATCAATGCCTCATTAACATCAGCTTCTTCAAACTTACCTCTGGCCTCTTAGTTATGTATAGGAGTGGCCCAACTATGACAGATGGTAACCACATTGGTCCTGTAAGTACAATTAAATATCTTCTCTGATTTATACAGTAGTAGTTAGGAAGATATTCTTCTCTTTTAGAAGATAAACTGTTTATTCTCCAATCATCCAGCAGCCTACATTCAATTTTAACTAGCAGTGAAATGTTAGGTAGAATATGGGGGTTCCTGTTTATTTCTTCAAGGGCAAAATAAAGAGTCAAAATCAAGTGGATAGTCTTAGATGTCAACCTGAAAACAGAAGAAAAGGATCATTATAGATTAGACTCTTAACATAATATTAAATAACATAATATTGTTTATGTATTTAATGCTTGTTTTTTTAACTAATGCTATTGTGATACAAGCACTGTTACTGTGGTGTATTAGAATATAATTTCTCTGTAATTATGTAAGGATTTCAAAAATGTTTTAGTAGATTATTATTCAAGTGAGATTCTGTAATTTTGAACTTTAATACAATTTTATTATTATATCTGTTAGCATGGTCCCCTAAGACAGTGAATCTGCTCATTCCTTTATTTTGGAACGCTAACACTTACCATATGTAAAAAATGCAGGGCTATAAACCTGCTACCTAAATTATGATATTTCTTTTACTCAGAAGCAGGGCTGGCCAAAGACATGATTTATTTATGAGTAGATTAAATAGATGGGCATATCTATCTGAATCACTAGCTCTGAAAATTCTTTTGGATTTAGGCACATAGCGTTGTTACTTTTAGTCTTTCTCTTATATATAGATTTTCCCTCTTCCTATTTGATTCGATATTTTCACTGTCTGGTGGTATGTTGTTGATAATAACAATAACTTTTTCTTACAAGTAGTAAGCTTTTATATCTTCCCATGGATCTTTAGATTTATAATGATGCATTTTGCCTTTATTCAGTCATATGAGCACCTTAGATTTGGCTGTGATTCTTGTTGCTTTCTTTTGATAAATAAAGGTATGTTTCTTCTTTAGTCACTCAGCTTTAATCTGTACATTTTAATCCTATATATTATAATATGCTATATATCATTTGATATAAATTTCTTATTCATTTTCACAGTTGTGTCTAATAATGTGTATCACTTTAATGCTCTTTGTAATGTTCCAGTGTTTCATTTCCCTCATGTAATAATTTTATTGCTTTGTAAGAATGTTTACATTAAAATATATTAGACCACTTGGAAGATGTATGGTTAATATCAAAATGAAAAGAAAATATATGTGTTTTATAATTTTTTGGTTCTCATGTCAAATGTTCTGAGTACAGTGGGTCTTCTGGTATGTCTGTGGATATAGCCTCTTCCAGGGAGCAGATATGCTTGCATCCTGTCCCAGCATAAAGGACCAGTCAGTAGGGGATAAGTATTTTGTGGGTCGGGAGTTTGGGGAGATGGTGGTTCCCTGATTCCACTGGACTGCAGAAGCTGCTTTGGGACTTGTTGGGGGCTTGTTCTTGCAAATGCTGAGTGCAGCTGATCCTTTTGATATATCTGAAGATATAGTCTCTTCAGGGAGAAGACTAGCTAACAGTCTGTCCCAGCAGAAAGACCAGGGAAAATGGGAGTAGTATTTATTTGGTTGAAGTTCTGGGGGGGGTAGGTCCCTTAGTCCATTGGGCTCCCAGCTGCAGCTTGGAATTAGGGAATTTTCTTACCAAATGCTCTGAGCACAAGGGAATTTATGGAATGCCTCAGTATATGGTGTCTTCTAGGGGAGCAGAATGGTTGGCAGTCTTTTCCAGCAAAAAGGACCAGGAAAAAAGAGAAACACCATTTCATATCTCAAAGTCTGCTACAGAGCAATAGTGATAAAGCTGCATAATATTGGTATAGAGACAAGACAGGTTAAACAATTGAATAAAATTGAAGACCCAGATATAAAACCAGACATATACACTTGGTCTTTCATAAAGAAGCCAAAAATATACAATGGAATAAAGTGTCTTCAATGAAGGGTGCTATCTAACTGGCTGTCTATATGTAGAAAAAATAAAATAGACTCATAATTGTCAGCTTGCACAAATCTCAAGTCCAAGTAGATCAAGGGCCCAAATAAAGCCAGATACAGTCAATCTAAAAGAAGAGAAAGGGGAAAAGAGCCTTGATCTCTTTGACACAGGTAGAAATTTCCTAAAGAGAACTCCAATGGCTCATGCTCTAAGATCAAGAATTGATCAATGAAACCTCATGAAACTGGAAAGCTTCTGTAATTGACATAGTCAATTAGACAAATTTGCAAATTACAGATTGGAAAAATACCTTCACTAACCTCACATCTGATAGAGGGCCAATATCCAGAATATATAAAGAACTCGAGAAACTAACCATGAAAGATCAAAAGAACTCAATTAAAAAATGGGGTATAGAACTAAACTGAAATTCATAACAGAGGAATCTTGAATGTTTTAGAAGCACCTAAAGAAGTGTTCTAAGTCTTTAGTGATCAGAGAAATGTGAATCAAAAATACCCTGAAGTTCCTACTTTCCACCACCAAAATGGCTATGATGAAAACCTCAGGTGATAACACAAGTTGGCAAGGATGTGGAGAACAAGGTACACCCCTCCCCCCACCATAGCTGGTGGGATTGCAAACTGGTACAACCGCATTGGAAATCAATTTGGAGTTTCCTCAGAAAATTGGAAATAGATCTGCCTGAAGACCCAGCAATATCACTCTTGGGATTATACCCAAAAGATGCCCCATCATGCTATGAGAGTGCGTGTTTCACTATGTTCATAGCAGCCTTATTTGTGATAGCCAGAAGCTGGAAACCACCCAGATGTCTTATGACAGAAGAATGGGAACAGAAAATGCTGTTTATTTACACAGTAGAATATTACTCAGCTATTAAGAATGAGGACATCCTTAGTTTTGTAGGCAAATGAATGGAACTATAAAATGTCTTTGTGAGTGAGGTAACTCAGATAGAAAGTGGCATACATGATATGTACTCACTAATAAGTGGATATTTGCCAAAAAATACAGAATACCTGAAATATAGTCCACGGAACTCAAAAACGTCAACAAGCTGAAGGGCTCAAGTGAGGACACCTCAATCCCACTTGTGAGGAGAAGAAAGCAATTACAAGTGGGTTGGGAGGAGCAAGGTACAGGGGAGGGAAAGGGGGTGAGTGTTTGTAGAAAAATTAACATCATCTTGTATTGGGTGGGGGAAAAGCACTGAAGCCCGGGCCAGCATTAAGAATGGAAACAGGCAACTTCGGTAGGTAGGAGGTTCAGTGGACCCTTCAGAATGTACCAGAAACCCAGGAGGTGAGAGATTCTCAGGACTTAAAGGGAGGGACTCTAAATGAAATGGCCTAGAGTGGGGAGAGGAATTGTAAATCCCATCTCCAGCAGAAAGACAGTGCATCAAATATGGGATGGGGTTGCCCCACAGTGATGGGAATCGAGAATAGCATGAGGAAAAGTAAGTTCAGTGACAGATTCAAAGCTGGATCCAGCTCAAGAGGAGGCCCCCAAGACCAGATATCATTACTAAAGCTATGGGGCCTTCACATAAAGGGACCTACCATGACAGCTCTCCAAAAGACGCAATAAGCAGCTGAAAGAGTCAGATGCAGATATGTGTACCCAACCAAAGAACAGAAGCTGCTGCCACATCTTGTCCATTTAGGGGAAAGATGGAAGAAGCTAAGAAGGAGGGAAACCCTGTAGGAGGAGCCGCAGTCTAAATTAACCTGGACTTCCAAATCTCTTCGACACTGGATTACCAATTAGGCAGTATACACCAGGTGATAGGAGGCCCCAACACATAAGCAGCAGAGGACTGCTGAGTCTGTGTTCACTCAGAGAATATGCACCTAAACTCAAAAGACCGGAGGACCCAGTGCATTTAGAGGTCTGGTAGGGTGGGAGATGTAGATGGGTACATCCTTTTGGAGACAGGGTGAGTTGGGAAGAGGTATGCCATATGGAACTGTTGGAGGGGGGACCAGGAAGGGAATAAAATTTGGAGTATGAAAAATTAATTAGGAACAGTTAAAAAAAACCCTACGAGTTCTAGTTAATAACAAAAGCCACAAGGAAAGCATATTTTCTCACTCACAGCAATTTTTTGATTAGGTACACATGAGATATATTAACATATGTGGGTTTTAAATTTCTTAACCATATACCAAGAAATGCTATTTCAACTCAGAAGTTTAGTAAACTTGTCAGAAATGAGGGGAAACAACAGACCTCACTATTCCATACTTCCCACAGTTCTGTCCAAGACATTTGTAACTGCAACACCTGGACATCCTGAATGTTGAGGAATATGTTTTGAAGGATAACCCTTCTAAAGGGATATGTTTTGTGAACATTCATACATATAGAATATTGATCAGAATGTTGAATGTATTCCCTTTAATTCCAATAAATTTATTAAAAAATAGATTCAATGTTTGTTTTGCTCCAAATACTCTAATTATTTTCAGAGTAAAATTCCAATGTTCTGGTCGTTAATGAAAACAGTATATGGGATTGTTGTATGACTACTTTTTCAGGTACACTATAATGGCAGAGGATGTTCATATGAACTGTCTGACAGAGTCTGATATTTTGTGCTTCCTAAACCTTCATATTACTATTGCCATAACATGATACAGTCAAATGTGTATCACAAATAATAGTCAAAGAATATTATTAAGTCTTCAATCACAAATGACATTTAATCAGTTAGTAAACAGTCTTTGAAAATAAAAGGCATATGTGGTTCTGATTTTTGCCTCAACATTCAGGATGTCCAGGTGTTGCAGTTACAAATGCCTTGGACAGAACTGTGGGAAGTATGGAATAGGGAAGTCTGTAGTCTGCTTTTCTTCCAAAGTGTGAAATGCCAATGTACAGCAGGCTGGTGATATGAAGCATAATGGAAGATAAATCGCATTCTCAGAACTCAGGTCCAGCTGGCAAGACCAAAAGATTGTTATGGCTCTTAAAGAGGAGTAGAGTAATTCAGACAGATGGTGCTAGGGTCTTGACTTTCATGGCAGTGTTGGCAATGTCAAAGGGCTCACATGATTTGGGGCTCAGAGAAGTGATGGAAGCCTGGCTAAGCAGGTGGGTCCAAAGGGATAATGATGAGTGCTTGGAAAAAAAAGACTTCCATTAATTGTTTACTGCTCAATTAAAACAGTCAATTAATAAAGACAATTCTTGGTGAATTAACCCCATAAGTTTTATTACATAAGGTCAGGATTATAAAAAACTTACTGAGTGGGATGGTATTGAGGGGTAGGTAAGTGCCTTCTCTTAACAGGTTTGAGATGATAGTGATACTCTATTTGCCTGGGTAAGAATTCCATTGGTAGCGACTTGGCATACTACCTGTGACCACTTGTAAAAAGGTCCTTGTTTTTATGGTTGCTCGATCCGAAGCAATCCCAAAACCAGGACCAAGTGGGTTCTCATCCTGCTAGTCTCAGAAGAAATTCTTATATGGTGCCATGGTCAACACCCCCACAGTTATATAAAAACAAGGACAACATTAGAGAGTATTTTATCCGTTTTTAACTCTTAAAATGAGTGGACAAACATAAAACTTCCACACAATATTGGGCTAATTCTAAATACTAAAAGGTGGCATTTATAATACTAACAAGATTTTCCCTTTGTACAAATGGTCAAAATGTTTTAAATTAAATATGATGGTAATATGGTTATCTAACAAAATTTGAAAATAAAGAAAATAGATGGTTACAAAAGTATAGGAAGCTTATAGAACACCAAATATATTGGACCAGAAAATAAAATCCTCTTACATCATAATAATTAAAACATGAGATATATAGAACAAAGAAAAAATATTAGAAGCTTACAAAATTTGAAAATAAAGAAAATAGATGGTTACAAAAGTATAGGAAGCTTATAGAACACCAAATATATTGGACCGGAAAATAAAATCCTCCTACATCATAATAATTAAAACATGAGATATATAGAACAAAGAAAAAATATTAGAAGCTTCAAGGGAAAATGACTAAGTAATCTATAAATACGGCACTATGAGAGTTGTTCCTGGTTTTTCAACACAGACATAAAAACCAGGTATTTCAGCTCAGACTCCTTTACTCAGTAAAACTTCCAATCATTGTAAATGGAGAAACCAAAATGTTTCATGACAAAACCAAATTTGAACAATATATTTCTACTAATCCATCCTTACAGAGAATACTAGGAGGAAAATGCCAAGACAATGAGGATAACTACACTAAGAAAACACAAGAAATTAATCATTTCAAAGAAAAGCAAAAAGGACATACCCCCCCCATACACACACACACACACACACACACCACCACACACACACACACATACAAACAGAGCCATCACCAACATCAAAAAAGCAGGTACTTACAGTCATTGGATATTAATATCACTCAATATCATTGTACTCAAGTCACCAATTAAACGATTCAGCCTATCAGACTGAATACATAAACAGGACCCATTATCCTGCTGCATACCAAAACATACCTCAAGAAAAAAATAGACACTACTTCAGAATAAAAGGCTGTAAAATGGTATTCTGATAAAGTGGATTAAAAAGATGCAATACTATGGAATCTAGTATAGTGTGATAAAATAGACTTTTAAAACAAAATTAATCAAAACACTTGGGAAGGACATTTTCATTTTTTCATCAAAGAAAAATGTACCAAGATGACATCTCAATTCTGAATATCTGTATCCCAAATGCAACAAAACCAATATTCACAAAAGACCATTACTGAAGGTCCTACCACACGTTGAACATTACACAATAATGAGGACTTCAACAACCCACTCTCACCAATGGATATGTCATAGTCAATGGACAGGCACTAGTCAAACTCATGGTCAAAAGCAATCACTTAGAAACAGGAAAACAATACAAATAATTAACAGGAAGAGCTGGTTCTTTGAAAACATCAAGAAATAGACAAACCATGAGCAAAACTACCCAAAAGTCAAAGAGAAAGCATTAAAAGTAACAAAGTCAGAAGTGAAAAGATAGAGATACAAGGGAAATTTAGGAAATTGAAAAAGTCATTGGGTCTTACTTCCAAAGCATACTTCAAAATTGAAAATGTAAACAAAATGAATGGTATTCTAGACAGACAACACCAAAATTAAATCAAGATCAAGCAAACGACTTAAATAATCCTATAGTCCCCAAACAGAATGCAAGCTGTAGTTACAAGTCTCCCAATGAAAAGATCACAGTCAGACGGTTTTAGAACAGAATTCTAATGGACTTTAAAATGAAGGTTTAATACCAATACACCTCAAGCTATTCTTCCAAAATACAGAAACAGAAGGAACACTGCCACATATATTCTTTTTTTTTCTTTTTTTTCTTTTTTCCGGAGCTGGGGACCGAACCCAGGGCCTTGTGCTTGCTAGGCAAGCGCTCTACCACTGAGCTAAATCCCCAACCCCTGCCACATATATTCTATAAGGCCACAGTCACCCTGATACCTAAACTACAGAAAGACTCAACAGAGAAAGAGACTTTCAGACCTATATCTCTTATGAACATCTATGAAAAAACAATCAGTAAAATTCTCACATACTAATTCCAAGAATACATCAAAAACATCACTTAGTATGATCAAATAGGCGTCATTATAGGGATAAAGGGACAGTTCAATATAATCCACCATATAAAGAAACAGAGAGTTGAAACAGACCGGATAAACAGTTCTCTGCACCCAAATCCCATGGGAGGGAGAGCTAAACCTTTAGAGAGGCTTACACGCCTGGGAAACCAGAAGAGACTGCTCTCTGCACACACATCTCAGACGCCAGAGGAAAACACCGGAGGCCATCTGGAACCCTGGTGCACGGAGGCTCCCGGAAGGGGCGGCGCAGATCTTCCTGGTTGCTGCCACCGCGGAGAGCCCGTGGGCAGCACCCCGCGAGCGAACTTGAGCCTCGGGTCCACAGGTAAGACCAACTTTTCTGCTGCAAGAAAGCGGCCTGGTGATCTCGGGACACAGGGAGGCAGAATTCCTCTAGGACCGGGCACGTCCTGTGTTTACCGGAAGTCCCACACCTGCGGATCCCGGCCCGCAGCAGCTGTCTGCTCCCAGAACCCGTGGGAGAGAGACCTCACCGCCTGGTCAGGTGGGCACGCCTGAGGCTGCAGAGCGGAAGAGACCACCAACACTGCCCATCCCTGCCCACATCCCTGGCCCAAGAGGAAACTGTATAAGGCCTCTGGGTGCCCGTGGGGGAGGGCCCAGAAGCGGCAGGACCCCTGCCTGAGACACCACCGGAACCTGAAGGAAACAGACCTGATAAACAGTTCTCTGCACCCAAATCCCGTGGGAGGGAGAGCTAAACCTTCAGAGAGGCAGACACGCCTGGGAAACCAGAAGAGACTGCTCTCTGCACACACATCTCGGACGCCAGAGGAAAACACCGGAGGCCATCTGGAACCCTGGTGCACGGAGGCTCACAGAAGGAACCTGACCTGCCTGGTGCACTCAAGACACAGGCCCACAGGAACAGCTGAAGACCTGTGGGGGAAAACCTACACGCACGAAAAGCAGAACACTCTGTCCCCATAACTGGCTGAAAGAAAACAGTAAAACAGGTCTACAGCACTCCTGACACACAGGCTTATAGGACAGTCTAGCCACTGTCAGAAATAGCAGAACAAAGTAACACTAGAGATAATATGATGGCGAGAGGCAAGCGCAGGAACCCAAGCAACAGAAACCAAGACTACATGACATCATCGGAGCCCAATTCTCCCACCAAAACAAACATGGAGCATCCAAACACACCAGAAAAGCAAGATCTAGTTTCAAAATCATATTTGATCATGATGCTGGAGGACTTCAAGAAAGACGTGAAGAACTCCCTTAGAGAAACACAGGAAAACATTAATAAACAAGTAGAAGCCTACAGAGAGGAATCAAAAAATCCCTGAAAATTCAGGAAAACACAATCAAACAGTTGAAGGAATTAAAATGGAAATAGAAGCAATCAAGAAAGAACACATGGAAATAACCCTGGATATAGAAAACCAAAAGAAGAGACAAGGAGCTGTAGATACAAGCTTCACCAACAGAATACAAGAGATGGAAGAGAATCTCAGGAGCAGAAGATTCCATAGAAATCATTGACTCAACTGTCAAAGATAATGTAAAATGCGGAAAAAGCTACTGGTCCAAAACATACAGGAAATCCAGGACTCAATGAGAAGATCAAACCTAAGGATAATAGGTATAGAAGAGAGTGAAGACTCCCAGCTCAAAGGACCAGTAAATATCTTCAACAAAATCATAGAAGAAAACTTCCTAACCTAAAAAAAGAGATACCCATAGGCATACAAAACACAGAACTCCAAATATATTGGACCAGAAAAGAAACACCTCCCGTCACATAATAGTCAAAACACTAAACGCACAAAATAAAGAAAGAATATTAAAAGCAGTAAGGAAAAAGGTCAAGTAACATATAAAGGCAGACCTATCAGAATCACACCAGACTTTCCAGAAACTATGAAGGCCAGAAGATCCTGGACTGATGTCATACAGACCCTAAGAGAACACAAATGCCAGCCCAGGCTACTGTATCCTGCAAAACTCTCCAATTAACATAGATGGAGAAACCAAGATATTCCATGACAAAACCAAATTTACACAATATCTTTCTACAAATCCAGCACTACAAAGGATAATAAATGGTAAAGCCCAACATAAGGAGGCAACCTATACCTAGAAGAGCAAGAAACTAATCATCTTGGCAACAAAACAAAGAGAAGAAAAGAACACAAACACAACCTCACATCCAAATATGAATATAACAGGAAGCAATAATCACTATTCCTTAATATCTCTCAACATCAATGGCCTCAACTCCCCAATAAAAAGACATAGATTAACAAACTGGATACAACGAGGACCCTGCATTCTGCTGCCTACAGGAAACACACCTCAGAGACAAAGACAGACACTACCTCAGAGTGAAAGGCTGGGAAACAACTTTCCAAGCAAATGGTCAGAAGAAGCAAGCTGGATAGCCATTCTAATATCAAATAAAATCAATTTTCAACTAAAGTCATCAAAAAAAGATAAGGAAGGACACTTCATATTCACCAAAGGAAAAATCCACTATGATGAACTCTCAATCCTAAATATCTATGCTCCAAGTACAAGGGCAACTATATACATAAAAGTAACCTTACCAAACCTCAAAGCATACCTTGCACCTCACACAAGAATACTAGGAGATTTCAACACCCTAGTCTCACCAGTGGACAGATCATGGAAAAAGAAATTAAACAGAGACGTAGACAGACTAAGAGAAGTCATGAGCCAAATGGACTTAACAGATATTTATAGAACATTCTATCCTAAGGCAAAAGTATATACTTTCTTCTCAGCTCTTCATGGTACTTTCTCCAAAATTGACCATATAATTGGTCAAAAAACAGGCCTCAACAGGTACAGAAAGATAGAAATAATCCCATGCGTGCTATCGGACCACCACGGCCTAAAACTGGTCTTCAATAACAATAAGGGAAGAATGCCCACATATACGTGGAAATTGAACAATGCCTACTCAATGATAACCTGGTCAAGGAAGAAATAAAGAAAGAAATTAAAAACTTTTAGAATTTAATGAAAATGAAGGTACAACATACCCAAACTTATGGGACACAATGAAAGCTGTGCTAAGAGGAAAACTCATAGCGCTGAGTGCCTGCAGAAAGAAACAGGAAAAGAGCATATGTCAGCAGCTTGACAGCACACCTAAAAGCTCTAGAACAAAAAAGCAAATACACCCAGGAGGAGTAGAAGGCAGGAAGAATCAAACTCAGAGCTGAAATCAACCAAGTAGAAAAAAAAAGGACCATAGAAAGAATCAACAGAACCAAAAGTTGGTTCTTTGAGAAAATCAACAAGATAGATAAACCCCTAGCCAGACAAACGAGAGGACACAGAGAGTGTCCAAATTAACAAAATCAGAAATGAAAAGGAGACATAACTACAGATTCAGAGGAAATTCAAAAAATCATCAGATCTTACTATAAAAAGCCTATATTCAACAAAACTTGAAAATCTGCAGGTGAAATGGACAATTTCTAGACAGATACCAGGCACCGGGTTAAATCAGAACAGATAAACCAGTTAAACAACCCCATAACTCCTAAGGAAATAGAAGTAGTCATTAAAGGTCTCCCAACCAAAAAGAGCCCAGGTCCAGACGGGGTTAGTGCAGAATTCTATCAGAACTTCATAGAAGACCTCATACCAATATTATCCAAAACTATTCCACAAAATTGAAACAGATGGAGCACTACCGATTCCTTCTATGAAGCCACAATGCTTTTATACCCAAACCACACAAAGACCAACAACAAAAGAGAACTTCAGACCAATTTCCCTTATGAACATCAATGGCCTTAAAAATACTCAACAAAATTCTTCTGGCAAACCGAATCCAAGAGCACATCAAAACAATCATCCACCATGATCAAGTAGGCTTCATCCCAGGCAGTAGGGATGGTTTAATATACGGAAACCATCAACGTGATCCATTATACAAACAAATTGAAAGAACAAATGATCATCTCATTTGATGCTGAGAAAGCATTTGACAAAATTCAACACCCCTTCATGATAAAAGTCCTGGAAAGAATAGGAATTCAAGGCCCATACCTAAACATAGTAAAAGCCATGTACAGCAAACCAGTAGCTAACATTAAACTAAATGGAGAGAAACTTGAAGCAATCCCACTAAAATCACGGTCTAGACAAGGCTGCCCACTCTCTCCCTACGCATTCAATATACTTCTTGAAGTTCTAGCCAGAGCAATCAGAGAACAAAAGGAGATCAAGGGGATACAGATCGGAAAAGAAGAAGTCAAAATATCACTATTTGCAGATGATATGATAGTATATTTAAGTGATCCCAAAATTTCCACCAGTGAACTTCTAAAGCTGATAAACAATTTCAGCAAAGAGGCTGGGTATAAAATTAACTCAAATTAATCAGTAGCCTTCCTCTACACAAAAGAGAATCAAGCGGAGAACGAAATTAGGGAAACGACACCCTTCATAATAGTCCCAAACAATATAAAGTACCTCAGTGTGACTTTAACCAAGCAAGTAAAAGATCTGTACAATAAGAACTTCAAGCCTCTGAAGAAAGAAATTGAAGAAGACCTCAGAAGATGGAAAGATCTCCCTTGCTCATGGATTGGCAGGATTAATATAGTAAAAATGGCCATTTTACCAAAAGCGATCTACAGATTCAATGCAATCCCCATCAAAATACCAATCCAATTCTTCAGAGTTAGAACAATTTGCAAATTCCTCTGAAAAACAAAAAACCCAGGAGAGCTAGAGCTTTTTAGGTGTGCTCTCAAGCTGCTTATATATGCACTCTCCTATTTCTTTCTGCAGGCACTCATAGCTATGAGTTTTCCTCTTAGCACAGCTTTCATTGTGTCCCATAAGTTTGGGTATGTTGTACCTTCATTTTCATTAAACTATAAGAAGTCTTTAAATTCTCTCTTTATTTCTTCCTTGGCCAGTTCATCATTGAGTAGATGATGATCAACATCCATGTATATGTGGGCGTTCTTCCCTTATTGTTTTTGAAGACCAGCTTTAGCCCATGGTGGTCTGATAGGACGCATGGGATTATTTCCATCTTCCTGTATCTGTTTATGCCTGTTTTATAACCAATTATATGGTCACTTTTGGAAAAAGTACCATGAGGTGATGAGAAAGAATTATATCCTTTTGTTTTAGGATAGAATGTTCTATAAATATATGTTAAATCCATTTGCTTCATGACTTCTCTTAGTCTGTCTGTGTCATTGCTTAATTTCTGTTTCCATGATCTGTCGATGATGAGAGTGGGGCATTGAAATCTCCTACTATTATCATGTGGGGTGCAATGTGTGCTTTGAACTTCAGTAAGATTTCTTTTATGTGTTTAGGTGTTCTTGTTCTTGTATTTGGAGCTTAGATATTCAGGATTGGGAGTTCATCATGATGGATCTTTGATGAATATGAAGTATCCTTTCTTTCTTTTTTGATGACTTTTGGTTCGATATTAGAATTGCTACTCCAGCTTGCTTCTTCAGATCATTTGCTTGGAAAGCTTTTTCCAGCCTTTTACTCTGAGGTAGTGTCTACCTTTCTCTCTGACGTGTGTTTCGTGTAGGTAAAAGAATGTTGGGTCCTCATTGCATATCCAGTTTGTTCATATGTGTCTTTTTATTGGGAGATCGAGTCCATTGATGTTGAGAGATATTAAGGAATAGTGATTGTTGCTTCCTGTTAAATTCGTATTTGGATGTGATATAGTATGACACTACAAAACAAATACTCAACAAAATTGGGAAAGCTAGGTGAAATGGATGATTTTCTTGACAGTTCACACATAATAAATTTAAATGAGTACCAGATAAACAATCTAAACATGCTCACATCTCCTAAGTATATAGAAGAACACATTCCAAACCTCTCAACCAAGGAAGGCCCAGGGACATATGGCTTTAGTGCAGAATTATACAATATATTCAAAGAAGAGGTAATACTAACACTGTCCAAACTATTCCAGAACATAGAAACAGAAGAAACACTACCTAATTCAATCTATGAAGCCACAATTACTCTGATACCTAAATCATACAAGAACTCAACCAAAAAAGAAAATTTGAGACCAATTTCTCCTATCAATATCAATTCAAAAACACTCAGAAAAATTCTTTCTAACTGAATCCCAAAACAAATCAAAATCAACATTTAATACGATCAAGTAAACTTCACTCTAGGAATGCAAGGTTGGTCCAATATTTAAAAATCTACTTTGTAGTACACTATATAGAGAAACGCAAAGAAAAATCACATGATCATCTCCTTAGATGCTGAATAAGTATTTGACAAAACAGAACAGCCCTTCATGTTAAAAGTATTGGGACAGATCATGAACTCAAGGCCCATACCTAAACCTATAAAACAGCATATAGCAAACCAACAGCCAATATCAAGTTAAATGGTATAATATGTGAAGCAATCTCACTAAATCTAGGACAAGAAAATGATGCCTGCTTTTCCCATATATTTAATATGGTACTTGATATTTTAGCGAAAGCAAAAAGACAACAAAAGAAGACCAAAGGTATACAAACTGGTAAGAAAGTTCAGAAAACACACCCTTCGCAATAGTCAAAAATAAGATAAATTTCTTGGGTTATCTCTAAACAGTAACTTCAGGTCTCTCAAAAAAGAAATCAAAGAAGACATCAGAAAATTTAGAGATCTCCCATGCTGTGGATTAGTAGAATTAACACAGTAAAAGTGGCCATAGTACCAAAAGCAATCTGTAGATTCAACGTAATACCCATCAAAACCCCAAAATTTATATGCTAAAACAAGAACAAGAACAACAACAATGACGACGACGACGACAACGACGATGACAAAAACCATGATGGAGAAAATAATTCTTAATAATAAAAGAACTTCTGGAGAATCATCATCACTGACCTCAAACTATACTACACAGAAACAGAAATTAAAAAGTGCACGGTATTGATACAGAGACATACAGGGTGATCAAGGGAATAGAATTGAAGACCCAGAAATAAAACCACACATCTACACACACTTGGTCTTTCACAAAAAAGCCAAAAATATAACATGGAAAAAAGAAAACATCTCTAATAAATGGTGCTTGTCTAACTGGCAATCAGTATGTAAAAAATGAAATTAGATTCATATTTGTGACCTTGCACAAAGCTCAAGTCCAAGTGGATCTAGGACCTCATCATTAAACCCGCATACACTGAATCTAATA
>NC_046156.1:104905718-104960809 GCF_011064425.1 Rattus rattus
CTCACTCAGGATGATATTTTCCAGTTCCAACCATTTGTCTATGAATTTCATAAAGGCATTGTTTTTGATAGCTGAGTAATATTCCATTGTGTAGATGTACCACATTTTCTGTATCCATTCCTCTGTTGAAGGGCATCTGGGTTCTTTCCAGCTTCTGGCTATTATAAATAAGGCTTCTATGAACATAGTGGAACATGTGTCTTTTTTATATGTTGGGGCATCTTTTGGGTATATGCCCAAGAGAGGTATAGCTGGGTCCTCGGGTAGTTCAATGTCCAATTTTCTGAGGAACCTCCAGACTGATTTCCAGAATGGTTGTACCAGTCTGCAATCCCAGCAACAATGGAAGAGTGTTCCTCTTTCTCCACATCCTCGCCAGCATTTGCTGTCACCTGAGTTTTTGATCTTAGCCATTCTCACTGTGTGAGGCAAATCTCAGGGTTGTTTTGATTTGCATTTCCCTTATGACTAAAGATGTTGAACATTTCTTTAGGTGTTTCTCAGTCATTCGGCATTCCTCAGCTGTGAATTCTTTGTTTAGCTCTGACCCCATTTTTAATAGGGTTATTTGTCTCCTGCGGTCTGCACTTCTTGAGTTTCTGTATATTTTGGATATAAGGCTCTATCTGTTGTAGGATTGGTAAAGATCTTTCCCAATCTGTTGGTTGCCGCTTTTGTCCTAAATCCAACTGTGAAACTTTTAAAGAACGTAGCAGGTGTTGAGGGTGAGTAGTCACTGGGACATCACTATGGAAAGGATAATACAGTTGAACACAAGGACCCCAAAGCATGTTCGTTGTGGGAATTGATTCCAAACGGAGAGGATTTTACTAACTTCTTGTGTGATTACTGATTATTTTTTTATCTATACTCCTTGCTTCTTTTCCATACTACTTTTCTGTCTCTAGCACCTACATTGTACCATTTGCTATATTTCTGATGATAGAATTAGATCTTCATTCAGACTGAACTGATATCACTAATTTCAATTTTGGATTTGAGCCTCTGAAACTATGACATAAAGAAAAATTTGCCCATCTTTATATCCATGATCCTCAGTTATTTTTTAATATAGTAATAAACAACAAAAGACACATAGGTAGGCAATGGTTTATGTTTAATGTTTGATAGTTATAATGAAAGAAATGTCCCAGCTTCAGAAAACAAAATTCCTCTGAGATTGTCTTACTGTTGCTGCCCAATTTATATTAGTCAACCACATCTTCTCAGAAAATACAGATTATTGAGCATAGACTATCTCAAGATAGACCACCACGCTTAGGTAAACAACTCAATATGAGGGGGTTATAATTTCCAAGACTGTCTTTAATCCCATGTGTCCTTTGAAGTTATATCAACTTTTCATACCCAAAACCCTTACACCTTTTATATGAACCTTGAGTAGCTGCCTCCCCTTCACTCAATTCCTATGCAAAAGGAAGGTTGATGACTTTCACTGCTGTGGTAAGAAAGGGCCCTCTCCTCTGTTGAGGTGAGACTTTGGTCTGTCTCCTACCTTTTTATTTTTTTGCTCTAAAATTTCACAATAAATAGACTTTTCATATTCTGCTGCTGTTTTTGTTTATGTATCGCCTTTTGCATTTGTGTCTTAAAAACACCTTCAAATAGTCTGAAATATTTGCTGTACCCCATTGCCACTGTACATGATATTCATGACTGGAGGTCTATTGATGTTTGTATATGGAGAATAAACTACCTGATGCTCAATATGATTTCTAATTTACTCAGCCTTTCTGTATTTGTAAGGTAAGTGATCATTTCCATCTCAACCTGTCAGGAAAATGAGGAAGATCATTATAGATTTCTCATCTGTGAGTGCTAATCACTATATAGTGGGTTGGGCATCATATATTATGTTCAAGAAGCAGTTCCTCTATACGTATTCATATGTGTATATAATTTCTCTTTGGTCTGAAGATCTTTATGAAATATCTCCCTAAGGTTGGTGGTTATGAATTTAATCCATGATGTCTACCATTACCCCTAGATGGATGGAACATATTTGGATCTCATGCCCCTATATGGTGAGGCTGGCCAACTCAACATTTTGCTTTTGTGATGTACATAGTAGTCACTCAGTAAAATGGACTGGGTGTTTCAGTGCAACCACTTTGAGGGTCAGATGCCTGTGTCTTATATTATGTCCTGTCTATTTCAGGTGACCAGGCTTGTTGGCTTACAATAACACGGAGTTATTTTCCAGTCCTCTTAGTCACAACTCCATTGGGTTCCATCATGATAAAGTCTAATTTGCTGGTAGGAATTTATTTTTTTTTCTGGAGTCTCTGGGGAATAATAAAGCTGCTCTCTTTTCCTTCCAAGGACAGCTTTATTGTTGAAAACTTTTATTGTTGTTGAAGACTCTGTTTCACAGATTAGAACTTTTATCTTAGTCATAGACTGAATTTCTGGCTCTTGGGCTGTCACCTGGTGAATAATATTCCCAACTCAGTCTGGGTCTGAGCATACATTGGCTCAGAACCTTCTGGTTCAAAGAATCAGGCTGAGTCAGTCCTTCTCCCTCTGTTCATTTTATTCCCATTTATTGCCATTTATCTTTGCATTTTTCTATTGTTTGTGTTTTGTTTGTTTGGTCACCCTAAAATACAATTTGTGTTGCTAGTAATTTCAGCGTATTGAAAAAATCAAAGATAAATCATATTTATTCTACCTTTTCATGATTTTTTCTTTTATTTTTTGCTGTATCATGAACACCCTGAAATGTACAGTGTAGATCAGGCCAGTTCTCTTTTTTCCCTAATATTGACATTACCATGCCCAGTGGAAGATTATTTCTGCATTAGTGGCTAATCTCAGCCCACGTTCATTGAATAATATTTTTTATACGTATGGTGTATCTCCTTGAGATTCTGTCCGTAAGTTTCTGCTTTACCCAAGACTTATGCATTATGCATTGAAACTAGGCTCAGTGTTGATAAGTCACAATCCTACTTGGAACTAAAGTGAAATTCTTAACCATTAAAGCAAGTACATTTAGTGCCTTGCCAATGGAACTATATTTTGACATTGGCCTATGACTGTGAAGATGTTATCAGCTGTGACAAGGTGAATGTTGCTGTTCATGTTTCCATCACAGCAAGGGAAATGCAACTATAACTGCTAATCTGATTTTCATAAAATGAAGAAAGCATTTAGAAAAGTGCAAACTTAAAATAAAATCTTTAGTTAAAAGAAGCCACCCAGGGGTAACCGGCTTATAGGGTATGTGAAAATAACACAACTGAATTTTTACTGGCCTTATGTCGCCGTTTAAAAAAGGTAAGCACTGTATCATACAGTGGAAAAAAGCATTGATTAGAAGCACAGAATGCTACAAGTAAGTTGTAAACATGAAGACCAGTGAGTAACAAAGATTTGATTAGTGGTGGCTCTTCCTGGTGAGGGAGCTTAGGACTGTTTTTATTACAAAAGGACTGGAATTGGAAAACCTGGTCATTACCTGTCCGGTCGGCAATAAATGAATGAACTCTTTGAAAAAGACTTTTCTCCAAGAAGGTGGGTTTTTACCAGACTTATTGATTAATTTTCTTTACACGGTATGCCATCATTATTCTGACATGCTGTGTATGTGGGAAAGGGCACTCCCAAAACCTGCCCACCCCCATGGCCTCCTCTCATTATTCACAAAAGTCAAAATTTAGAATACATCTGGATCATTACATGCCTTTCTTGAGAGTCAATCATTTGAAGAAGTAGTAAAGACTATTTTGATATAAAAATAATTGGAATAGAATGCTATTCTCCCACTTGAACATTTATTCAATGACAACATTCACACTTGGCTCGGAGTTCAGGATGTCCTCCTTACTTTTGTTTGATCATTTATTTCCTTCTTCTTCATATCTCCTTCATCCATAACGTCATCCTTCCTTCTTATTCCATTCTTTCTTTTCATCCTCCTGTCCATCCTTTCTTTTGCCTTCTCCCTACCCTCTTTCCTGCCTTCCTTTCTTGCTACCTTCATCCCTTTTCTCTATTTTCTTTTGCTAGTCCTCTTTTCTTCTTTATTTGCACTTTACATATTTTGTTTTAATCGGAAGGATCCAATTACTTTTTTAAGTAAATAGGCTTCAATTCTATCTTCAAAGTCTACTGCCAAAACCAGGAGGTCCTGAATACCTTGTCCATCAAGTCATGCACAATTTTAAATCAAATAAGCATTAATTTGAAAATGCAATTTTCAAACGTGTGTGAAGTCATGGATAAATGCTTTTATAGCATCACACTCCACAGCAAGGGAGAAGAAGCCACACTATATCTGACAATGTAGATGAATCATATAACCATAAATAGTGTGAGATAGAACCCGATACTATAAACTTTCAAGTTGAATATGATGTATCAAGTTCAAATCAAAAGAATGTTACCCGTTAAGTATAAATAGTGTGGAAGACATTTAGATGACTTCTGATTGCTTATAACAGTTTTTTTAACTTGATGTGTACCCCTTATCAAGAAGATGTCCTCAACCATCAAACTCCTGCCTCCTGAGGCAGCAAGTATCTCAAGTTCTTGCATCTTCTTGTGCTGAGGTCAGACCAGGCCGTACTCCGGCTGTATATGTATCAGGCATCTCAGACCAACTCTCTTGTATGCTGCTGCCTGGTTAGTGGCTCAGCGTTTGGGAGTTTGCAGGGCTTCAGGTTAGTTGAGACTTCGGTCTTCCTAAGGGGTTGCCTCCTCTTCACTTCTATCCTTCTCCTCTAATTCCAACCCTGGGGGATCCTGACTTCAGACCAATGTTTGAATTGTGTGTCTGCCCTCAGTCAGTTGCTGAATTTTGGCCTTTCAGATGATAGCCATGCGTTAGACTTGTCTGTAAGCACACACCATAACATCAATAATAATTCGGGTCTTGGTGCTTCCCACTGAGATGGATCCCAAGTTGGCCTAGTTGTACGGACTTCTTTTCCCTCACTCTCTTCTCCATTTTCGTCCCAGGAGTTTTTAGACAGGAACAATTCCAGTCAGCAACTTTGACTGTGGGTTGATGACCCCATTCCTCCTCGAGGCCCTGTCTGTCTATTGAGGCACTCTTTGGGTTCACTCTCCCCATTGTTGGGCATTTGATCTAAGGTTCTAACCAGGTCCTGAGAGTCTCTTATCTCTCAAGGTTCCTGGCAGGTGCCCCCAGAGGGTCCCCCTCCCGCCTCCCTGAGGCTGCACATTTCATTCATTCTTCTGTCTTTGGGCTCCTTTCCTGTCCCCACCCATCCCTGATCCTGTTTCCCCATCTTCCCTCCTTCCCTCTCCCAGGTCCCTCTCTCCTCTCTGCCTTCTTGGCACAGATACTTCACACCGGAACATCAACTGAAAGTCAGATCCCCCAGGGCTGATTTTTCTCCCCTTCTATGAGATTGAAGTATCTGCCAGGGTATTTCTGTTAAACTTTTAAGTCTGCGGCTGGTGTCCGGGGATTCCGGTACTTTTGGCTAATATCACTTTATTAGTGAGTGCATACTATGCATGTCCTTTTTTGGGTTACCTCATTCAGGATATTTTCTAGTTCCATCTATTTGTGAGAAAACTCATGATTTCCCATTCTGCATTCAATATCTGAATAGCTTCCATTACATGTAAACAAACTGCATTTCTGTATCCATTCTTCTTGAGGCCATATGTATTGTTTCCATCTTTCTAGCTATTAACAAATAAGACTGCTAAGGAGCATAGTGGAACACTAGTGTTACTGTGATAGTTAGGATATCTTTGAGTATATACCCAAGAGCAGTATTTGGGTCTTCAGCTAGATCTATATCCAAATTTTCTAAGACTGCTCAGATACTTTTCCTTAATAACAGAAAATGAATGGGTTGATAAACTGAGTCAGTTTTTCATATATCTACAGTTCATTTATTGAGAACTTTTCAGCAAATAAATAAATTTTTAAACACAATATTTAGAAAGGATTGCGTGTACATAGCCAACAATTAAAATTTTGAAATGCATACTTTTGTATTGTAAATCCAGGATAAAATAGAATATATATATGTTTTCAATTTTCAGAGGATTTTGATATATCCTTGACATTCTCTGTCCTCATAGTATATAGTTTTTTCTTTTCACATAATTTAAAAAAAGATTTAAAGTTCACATAGGTATTCTAATAAAAGTTCTGTGAAATATCATCTGTCATTTAAGCATAAAAAGGGCTTGAGTAGCTACAAATGGGTACCTGAGGAGTAAAATAATTCCCCCCACTACGCACTAAGGGTCAGTTACATTTTTTATTTTTTGTGAACACAAGTACTTGTGTCTAGAAAATCGATAATTATCCTCTAAAATAATGCTTTATGAAAACATATTACCACTATATAACTCTTAAGCCAGAGAAATGTTTTTGAAAACTTTACAGAACATATGCAATGGATAGAGATTTTGCTCTCATTTATATGAGTCGTCTCTTAAGTTATTGTTTGCAGGAACCACCTTTATGAAAGTATTTCTTGCATTCAGAGACTGAAACTGTCCCAATGGACTTCACAGCCTGGCTAATAATATGCTCTATGATCATTCAAGACCTTACCTGCTCTCCTGTTATATAAAGTTTAACTCACCTTTAAAAGTCAAGATTGAAACAAACTTTTAGTATGTTTAGGGTTTCCCTATGCAATCATATTTTTACAGCCTGAGCTCATGCATAATTTGATCATAAATTATATACACAATTCCCATTTAATCAAGTAACCCAAAGTTTGTGTGTGTGTGTGTGGGGTGTTGTAATTATTTACTAAAAACAGCCAACAGGTTGAAGCAAATCTATACAGCAAATATCCATCAAAATTTTGGAAGCATTCTGTATATAG
This sequence comes from Rattus rattus, assembly GCF_011064425.1. Classification (NCBI taxonomy): domain Eukaryota; kingdom Metazoa; phylum Chordata; class Mammalia; order Rodentia; family Muridae; genus Rattus; species Rattus rattus. The sequence goes on from NC_046156.1 coordinate 104,912,567, forward strand.
TATGACTAGGTATATATGTTATTCTGTCAGTCAGGATGAAAAAATGACCCTTTTCCTGTGAAACTATATTAATTTCTGTAATTAATCTCTACTTCCTTTTCATGTATTCCTTACTGCTCAGTTAATACAAAGAAAAGACCATTGTTATAGACAAATGAAAAGCAGGATATTTAAATTCCAAGTTGTTTTCAGTCAAATGAATACAAGAAGAAACCTGTGTTTTTTGCTAATGCATTAATCGACGTGATTGTCGCTTTAAAGTTTGCTTGATGATGAAAACGCTCTTACCGCAGTTTTTAATTTAATGCTTTTCCAACCTGGCTTAGCAATGAGGGTACTGGACATATGGAGAATTTGACCTTCCTTTTTATTTCCTCGAAGTGTCCTTTTACCATGACGTTTCCTTCATTCAGTGTTTCTATAAACTTCACCATGTTATCAGCATTCAGAGTTTGGGACTATGGGTATGGGTGGGTGATTGAGTTCCACTATGAGAAGTTTGAATTTCTCAATTCTTTTGTTGTCGTTGTTGTTGCTGTTATTGTCTATTTCAATTTTATTGGATATTTTATGTATTTACATTTCAAATGTTATCAACTGTCCCAGTTCCCCACTCTCCCATCACCCTCCCCCTGATTTTATGAGGATGCTCCCCTTCTCACTCACCCACTCCCACCTCATCACCCTGGCATTTCCCCTACACTGGGGAATTGGCCTTCAGGAGAACCAAGGGCCACTCCTCCTATTGATGACACACAATACCATCCTCTGATACATATGCTACTGGAGCCATGCATGTCCATGTGTTCCTGGGCTCTGGGGAGTCTGATTGGCTGTTAGTGTTCTTCCTGGGTTTGCAAACCTCATCAACTACCCTTAGTTCTATCTCTAGCTCCTCGATTCAGTCCTGTGCTCAGTGTGATGGTTTGCTTAAGCATTCTCATCTGTATCAACTTCTGGCAGAGCCTCTCAGGAGACATCCATATTTCAGGCTCTGTCACCAAGCACTTCGCATCAGCAATAGTGTCTGTGGTTGCATCATGTATAGGATTGATCCCAAGTGGGGCAGTTCTGACGGACCTTTCCTTCAGTCTCTGCTCCTCTTGTCCTCTCTATTTCTCCTGAGAGTATTTTTGTTCCTTTACTAGGAAAGACTAAAGCATCCACGTTTTAGACTATCTTCTTCTTCAACTTCATGTGGTCTGTGAATTGTATTTTTGGGTATTCTGAGCTTCGGGTTAATATCCACTTATCAGTGAGTACATCACGATGAATGTTCTTTTTGTGGCTAGGTTACCTCACCTCAGGATGATATTTTCTAGTTCAATTGATTTGCCTAGGAATTTGTGGCAGTCATTTTTCCCCAAAGTGGGCGTAAAGTCCTGTGGCTATAAACTCAAGATAAAATCCTGGCCTTCATGTATGCACACAAGGTCCTGACATCAGCCTTTTTCCTTTCTTGCAGATTCTACTACCCTTCTCATTATTCATCTTCTCTGAGAGAACTGAAGACCACACAGTGGTCTTTGTATTCTTTAGTGCAAATTCTCGTTTTATTATCACAGTTAATTAGCATGTTTGTGGATATTGGCTCTGGACCTCCTGCATTAGCTAACATCAGAAGGTTCTCATGCAAAGAATGGAATAGATTCAATAGATGTTGATTGCTTCAATATATGCCTGGTAAGTAAAAGAACCACTGTCTAAAGTATGCTTTTTTAATCTGTAGGTAACATATAATTTGATTAGCTAAGGAAAAGCATCTTGATAATTCAAAAAATATCAAGTCTAACTAAAAGTGATTTTAAAGCAATGCCATGGAATACTTACATGCCTTTTTAAAATGGCTTTTTTTTTAAAATGCTTAAAAAGAATGGCCATAGAAATTCAAATGTGTAAACACCTTTCCCCAGTGAAAAAGAATTGGTCAGTAAAGGATTGTTGCTGTTTCATTTGTTTGAAATTTGACAAATCTTAAGAGGGACATGAGTTAAATGGCCATCCACTCCATCGATGCTTCTAAAATTGTCATGCAGGTGACATCTGGAGGAAAAAAAAGAAAAAGGGTATTTTTCACGTTGTGTTATCCATGGTAACATAGACAAAGGCCACTATCTTCTATAAAACTAAAACATATCTGAGGGTTTTATCTCACTGATTAGCTGATTAGCTTTTAAATTTAAATTTACTGACTGAATGAAATTCACTTGATTCCACTTGCTCCCCAGTGTCTAAAAAGATTTTAGAAGCAGGAAAATCTCAAGAAGATAAAATAAATCACTATTACAACGAAACAGTGCCATGCAAGAGTGCGAATCCCTTCATTTGCTATTTTTGGCAACATTTTTAGTGATCCTCATACTTTTTATGAGTGCTTCAGAATCTGGGTCCTACAATCCAGCTTCACTCATGATGTCTTTTGTGATTCTTTGCTGGGTTTTCTGGGAGCTATTCCTAATACAAATGCACATAAGTCTGCACCAAAATACAAATTAAATATTAAATCTTACCTTTATTTCAATAGAGACATATATTTATCCAACAGATAGAAGCCAATATGCTCAGCTTTCTCTCCAGTAAGACATTTTTTTCTTTGCATTTTATATTTAATTTTTAGTATTAGAGACAGGTCCAGTATAGACATTGACAGAGCTGAGACTTTAAGATAAAAGGTTTCATGTTGTAAGATTACTGATGCACTTTTTCTTTCTTTTTACTGAAAATACTGTTTCATACACTGTCTTTTCAATCACTGTTTCTCCCCCTCCATCTTCTTGCCTATCCTCCTCACTTCTTTACCCATCCAATGTCATACCTTTTTTCTCTGTGTCTTTAGAAAACAAACAGGCGATAAAACAAACAAATGAACCATATGATATATCTAGCAAATGGGGGAGAAGAAAAGATGAATAAATAAAGCAAAAAAAAGAAAAAAGCAAAACGAAGAAATATATATGGAGAGACAAAGTCATGCACACAAAACCCCCTAAAAAACAAAAATGAAAACATTATCAAAAAAGACAAATGGAGGGGAGCTTAAAACAAAGCCTGTCCCAAGGTTGTTTTTTGTACCAGTGAGACTCTTTAGGAAAAGCTAAATTTTCATTTGCAAGAAACTGTCAAATGGATATAGCTCCTGGGTCTGGAATAGGTGCTCATATCCACTTCCCTTCAGAGTGCCAGGAACTGTGTCTCCTGCCCCATGGTCAGTGTGTATTCGTATGTTCATCAGTATTGCTGTGTTTTCAAAGTCGCTGCCCAGTAGTCATTTCTCTTTTCAGAATTCAAATGTGCTACTTTTAGAATGAAGAAAAAACTGAAATGTGGAAGTCTTGAATGTAGGATCACAATCATTTTCCTAAAATCTCAACAGAAATGTAGTACTAGATTTGAGTTATCATTTCAAGATACTCTTTCTGTGGTACCTTGAACACTTTTGTCTAAAGTAGTGGTGGGGTAGAGATAAAATATACAGTTCTATATCCTATGGAACTCCTGATTTGCAGACCACTCTAATTTTTATAGCACAAAGATTCATAAATACATTAATACATGCACATAACATTTTAAAAAGTGATATAGTACTGTCTCATTAACATGAATAAAACATGGATGAACTTAGGGGACCTTAGGGGACGTTATGTTTAGTCTAATAAGTCAGAGGAGTATTTTGTGTGTCTCAACACATGTCTCAACAGAAACAAAAAATTCCCATTCATAAATCTGTATGAAGACTCTTAGGGCAGGTTGGGGGAAAGATGGTAAGAGAATATGGGTCATAGTATAGAAAAAAGCGGTGAGATAAGATGAATAAATGTAAAGCTTTAAACCATTGCAGGAGACTATTTTCAATAATACCATTTTATTTCTTACCGTAGACTAAAGTTGTCTAAGACAGTGGATTTTAGGTGCTTCCTACAAAAACAGTAAGTCTGATGCTGGCAATGGTAAGTTGCCTATCTCTACTAATCATTTCTATGAATTTACATTTCATAGCACCATGCTGCATACCTACAATATCTATGATTTCAATGTTTTATATGTTTTAATGGCTGCTATTAGACATTGTATTGTCTGTGACCATGCTCTTCTCTCTTAGAAATATATTACTGTTTTTATAATTTGCTACAAATGTGTTTTGCTAAGTTGTGAATTAGAGTACACGTGTACTTGGAGGTATTTTGTGTCTTGTGACTCTTTACTCAAATAATCAATACTTCCCTTGTTAACTGAAATGTCAGAATCACATGGACCTTTTCTTTGAATAATGGGCAATAATCTCTCTAATCAAAAGCTTGAAGCTCAGTGGCATTGCTCTTTCTTGATCTATTGTGACAACTTTCACCCTGTGCACGATCATGAAAACAACGTATGACAATCTGACTTACATATATTCCTATAATGACTCCCTTTAAATAGGAAAAGTTATTTTCACATTTGTTGCCCTTATTACAATTTTTATTGAAAACTCCTTTATTCTTGTTTCTTTCCTATGTCTTTGCTCTTACATTCATAAATGGTGACACTTTTTTAAGTTATGTTAAGATTAACACACACCAGTTCATGCAACATATATTTGTATGCTTTAACAAAACCTTGAGAACATAATATTGTTATTCCTTTTTTTAGCTCTGTGTTGGGAGATTACTGGTTGGTGGATGTGGTATTAGCAATCATGTATCATTCTTGGAGCTCTAACCTCTCGAATGGGAAAGGATGTGACTGTGATTCCATTCTAAGAATATTTCATTCATGGTCATGTAGTTGTAGACGAATGTGTAAAGGAAGAATTGAGGTGATTCTCACCACATAGTGGCAGTGAGAACTATAGTCATATCATATAAACAGAGAACGGAGCTCATATCATATAAATAATGATCTCCTCTCTACCTGCTCTTTATTACAGATCCTGAATTTGAATTCTCCAACTGTTTGCTTTGCTACTCAATCATTCACAAATGTTTTAAATAGAGTTTAAAAACCTATTATATTTTTTCTTCAAAGTTTTAGCCACAGATAAATGTCTAAATAAATAGTGGAGAAACCATGTCTAGTTTTATTACTGAAGTACAACATGCTTATAATTGGCATCTTTCCTTGATTTCCTTAAGATCCATTTATTCCATGTGTTCTACTCTTGTGGTTTGTGTCGCTTACTGCAATTTATTTTATTCAAGTGCTACTTTTTTCTCCATTAACTCTAAACCTGTGGCTAAAACCTTAAGTGAAGTAAATAGGTGTCAAAGGAATAGTTGAAAATATATAATAAGTAAATAAATGGAGAAGAAAATATTCTACATTAGATATCAGTGTAATGAGTATCTTTTAATAACTGTAAACAATATGGTTCTTTTCCTTTATAATGGAAAATGGAGGAAAGCATAGATAGATACCAGCAGATGGACAAGACAAAGACCTGTATTTAGTGAACTGTATACAAATGGTTTCTTTAGCATTAGCTGAGGCCTAAAAGGTCTTATTGGATGTCAACTACTTTTAAATAAGGAGAGCAAGAATGAAAAACAAGCTTTTACTAAGTTTGAAAAAATTTGTCACAATACTGGCTCATAATGGGCTCAAAAGCTTGTACTAATTCTATCTCTGATTAATCAAAACTTAAAAGCTGTAAAATATGGTACTCTGGCTGTACGCAGCACTCACACCAGTGTCCGGGACAAGCTATAGGCACCCATGGTTACATACTGAATGTCAGAGAGCTCTTTGTGACCCAGTATACTATTTGAATGTCAGAAATTTCAAGTTAGCTATATTAGAACATAGAGGGATGTTAATGGAATCATTTATCCAATAATGAAACTGACAACTTCCTAAGTAGTGCATGTGTGACCTGGGTTAGAAGGTAATGTGTCCTATCAAGTGGAGTTGTTGCCACCCCCTCACGTGTTTTTGGTTGGTTTGCTTTCTTAATAAGTTTTGTTCTGGGTTTTATTGACATTTTATTTTTTACCTTAATATTAAGAAAGAAGATATTAAGGAACTAGCCAAAAAGGAGATATAAAAGTAAAAAGTAATGTAGTTATGGTCCTGGTGAGTTATGAATCCAATAGGAAGTAGGGTGTAGGAGTGAGAGTCAAAATAATTAGAGGGAAAGTGAAGGCTTGTTCTCTTATTTTTGACGTTGGGGAAGGCAGGATGAATAGAATACAATTTGAACTTTCCAGGAAATGAGAGGAAATGACTTTCATGACCTACATGTACCTGAGAGCCTACTTTTCACACTCTGCAGGAAGGCAAGTCAGACAAAGAAGCCACCAATTACCATCGCTCCAACTTGTGTCATATTTGTGATGTTTTTTAACTGCTGAGACCATGGGGCTGTAGCAGTTATAGAGCATGGGCACAAAATGTGCAGAGAACTTGCTTCAAAGGGTCTAATTCAGAACCACAAAGATGCACTTTATAATAAACCACACAGCAAACTAGTATGCACAGAGGCCATTACTATCTGTAGGCTATTTGACAGCCTCTATAATCATTGAATAAGTTAATTTAAGGACTAGAAACTGAACACATTTTCAGGTATACATTCTGAAGACAGTGAAACATAGGAAAGGGCATTTGCATCTTATTGCACTGTTTCTTTGCCTTCATCTAGTAGATATATAGTAATGAAAGCCAAGTCTAAATGTAAAAGAGATGACGGATGATGCTTTTAGCCCTCAAGAATGAAAATTTAATCATGTCAGAGTGGTAATTCCATTTAAAATATGCCACAGGTCTTTGATGACAATGTAAATTTTTTTCTCAGGGAAAGTATGGCTACATAACATCACAGTAAATATGTCCAGAAACATTATAATTGGCCATAATATAATTGCTTGTAATATTCTATGAAATGCCATATACTCTATAAATGCATTCTAGAACCACTCATTTTAATAGGAATATCTTACCACATAGAAAGGGAAAAAAGAAGGTGTTTAACATACAATATAATCAAAATCAATAGAACTTGTGCTTAATGTTCTGTTTGAATTGTCCTTGTGAATGGCTTCTATTTGGAAAAATCCCTCTTCTCTTGGCATAGCTATCAGCTTTTTGCTGTAATGCTGTAGAGAAGTAGCAATTTCCAAATCTCGGTGTCATTATTCTTTAGGAAAGTTCTATGGCTACAAACTGCTGTTTTAATCTATTGGCCTTACACAGTACCATTTAGTAATTTCAACTAGAGACTAAGAATGTAGAAACCCCATTATTTTGATTTAATCACAGAGTTTCTTTGAGCTTTCGGGTAAAATATTTAACCTTTCTGTGCCTCAGCTTATGAAAGCATAAATTCATGCAAAACAGCTATCATGACCTTCCAAACTCAAAGAGAAAGTGATTTAAAAATATAATCGGCTTATCCAGTGGATTTCTTTTACAATGAAAACTTTACTATGGCCATTTTCATCACCCAGTTTTGGTTTATAGCATTTGAGGAAGCAGGGAGTGAGTTCCAGTGCTGTGACCACCAAATGGATGACTACATCATCACTTCCACGGCAGCTGTATGAAAGCGGAACTTCTTCCACCTCTTCCCCCCAAGTAAGCTCCATGACATTTGACCATGTTGGCATGCTCATGATTTTATGTGTAGTTACCCAAAGTGTTCTAAACTCCAGAAATTAATATTTGTGAGGCAATAAATAGCAGCCACTCTGTCAACCTTCTTCCTCAGTGAAGTGGTGTGATGTTCATTGATGCTCAGAGAAAATAAACTCCTTGGCAAACCAGAATTAAAGAGCTGTGAAACAAAGCAACCAAGGACATAGAGTTCGGGGAGCATGCTGCTGAGGATGGTTTTCAGTGTGGGAAAAGTTGCATGAAGACTCTCAGAGGAGGTGAGGAAGGAAGCAGCTAATTGTTAAGGAAGAGAATTCTGAGCAGAGGGTGCAGTGACGGCAGTTTTGAGTTTGGAGACTATTTGACATGAGGAAGAGGAAAAATATCAGAGAAGTTTTGCAGAATAAGAAGGCAGGAAGGAAGGTAGTCACACGTGGACCTTGCACCTGCTCTGAATTAAGTTAGAAGTACTGAGAAGTTTTAATCTCAGAATAATAATATGATCATGATTGTATTTCAGGCTGACCATTTTGTGTTAGGCTTAAGAATAGACGATAAACAGTAGAAAATCAGACATCTAGAGAGTTTTACAATAATCCAATAATCCATCAAAAAGCAAATGATAATTCTTCTATGCTAAAGACCATATGTGACGATGTAAATATGAAATAATTGATCAATTAAATTATACTATTCACTATAAAATTTTGATATATATTGACAAATGACTCTAGGAAATCACTATCTCTCTTCATGTAGTTTACATATTTATTTATTTTGGTGGTGCAAACATTTAAGATCTCTTTTCAGTAAGTTTTAAGAATGTTATAAACACATATTAACTACGTTTACCTTATAAAATCAGTACTGCGTGTCATAACAAAATTTCACAGTGTAAAAAATTGTTAATAAATATAGTTTTATATTATTTTTTCAAAATAGGGAATGTAAGACCTTTAGCTTTTGGTTGTTGTCATCCAGAATTGTTAAGATTATTTTGCTCATTTGCACATGTCTTAGCTATTAAAGTTAGTTTAAATGTAAGTAAATTAAATAAGGTACTAATCATATCCTGATTAGTACCCAGTGGTGAGTCCACCTAGGTCCATCAGAAAGTTTGATACTCACAGTCATACAGATTCCCCTGGTTAAATCTAATGGGACTCAGAACAGCAAAATAAATAAAAAGGAGAAAGGAACCTGTAGAAAAGAGTGTGTGTGTGTTTGTGTGTGTGTGTGTGTATGTGTGTGAGTGTGTATGTGCATGTGTGTGTATGTGCATGTGTGTGTATGTGCGTGTGTGTATGTGCATGTGTGTGTGTATGTGCATGTGGGTATGTGCGTGTGTGTATATGTGTGTGTGCATGTGTGTATTTGTTTGTATGTCTGTGTGTGTGTATGTTTGTGCGGGTGTGTGTATGTATATGTGTGTATGTGCATGTGTGTGTGTTTGTGTGTCTGTTTGTGTGTGTCTGTGCGTGCGTGTGTATGTGCGTGTATGTTTGTGCGTGTGTATGTGTGTATGTGTGTGGTTGTGTGTGTGTGTGTGTGTGTGTCTGTGTGTATGTGTGTGTGTGTGGGTGTGTGTGTGTGTGTGTTGTGTGTCTGTGTGTGTATGTGTGTGTGTGTGTGTGTATGTGAGTGTGTGTGTGTATGTGTGTGTGTGTGTGTGTGTGTGTATGTGTGTGTGTGTGTGTGTGTGTGTGTGTGTGTGTGTGTGTGTGTGTGTGTGTGTGTGTGTGTGTGTGTGTGTGTGTGTGTGTGTGTGTGTCTGTGTGTGTCTGTGTGTGTGTGTGTGTGTGTGTGTGTGTGTGTGTGTGTGTGGGGTGCGTGTGTGTTAGTGTGTGTGTGTGTGTTTTGTGTGTGTCTGTGTGTTGTGTGTGTGTGTATGTTTTTGTGTGTGTATGTGTGTGTGTGTGTGTGTGTGTGTATGTGTTTGTGTGTGTGTGTGTGTGTGTGTATGTATGTGTGTGTGCGTGTGTGTGTGTGTGCATGTGTGTGTGTGTGCATGTGTGTGTGTGTGTGTGTGTGTGTGTGTGTATGTGTGTGACAGAGCTGAGGTAAAGAAAGTTAACAGAAGATATAGTAAAATAATCAGGATGCGTAACTGTCAAAGAATAAATTTGTTAATTAAAAGCACATAAGATACATAATAACATTTCCACATGATTTTCCATATCAATCATATTTAGTATATAGTATTTTATGTCAATATATAAAATATACATACAATATTAATCATACATAAAGTATATATTATAAAAACAATAATCCAACTTTATGCTAACTTCCATTAATAATTTTCACTCTAAAAAGTTCATCCAATGAAAATGAAGGGATAGAAAAAGGTATTTCATGAATGACACACAAAACTAAGGGAACAATATATAGCTCTGGTTCTAAGTTATTAATAGAATATTCTCCAAGATAGATGCATACTAGGAAATGAATAAATCTTAATAAGTTTAATAAAACTGAAAGAATGCTAAATATATTTACATTGACATGAAAAGGATTTCTTTAAATAGATTGAAGCTAAGGTGGGGAAGAAAGGAATCTTCAAACAACCAGAACTAAACAATTCGAGAACAATATTAATTAGGATAAAGCAAAGTGACCCTATGGAGCTAGATGAATTGGGAGCTTAACTTTAAGTATATTAGGTAAGAAATTATGCTATTTTCAAAATACAAATGACACAGACTCGCTTGGTGCTTCATGCTCCAATCCCAACACTTGCAAGTCAAGAGCAGGAAAACTTCCATGATCCAGTGCCAGCGTGCCAATCTGATGGTGTCAGTCTGGGAAGTGATGTAAGATTTTGTCTCCAAAACAAATACAAAGAGAAGCAAAACTACAAAATGATCCAAATACAGTAATCCAATCAAGTTTGATGTTATGAAGTTATCAAAGCTGGGTATATGGTGTTGGAAAATATCTGGCAACTTGTAGAACTGAAACCTGGTCAGATCATCAAAGATGTGAGGGTGAACAGAAAATAAAATATTTATGGCTATGTTCCTGAGACATTTCCACAGAGAGAGACCATGTTAATAAAAGAGGAGTCACAAAGTATTGTGGGAACTATTAGACACATAGAGAGAAACTAAAATGTAGATTGCAGGCCTTGAGAAGAGTTCTGGCAATTGGTCTATTGAGTCAGTAAATGTTAATCAGCCAGATTCAATGATAGCCAAAGATTTACTTTGGGGATTCTCTCTCTATAATAGTACCAGGTTTTGAGTTTTGGAGGGGAAGAATGCACAACTCAAGTGGAAAGAAGTCCAAGATGGTGAATGCAGTTAGTTCCTTCAAACTGCTCTGGTTTTTGCTAGGTGCTGCGAATAGAAACCAGGCAGTGTGTTGTATTTGTTAGGACAGTCATCTACTACTGAGCTACACTCCAGTTATAAGGAGATAATACTTATGAAAAAGGAGTAGAAAGTGGCTGAGTATCTGTGGTGATGTTTGGAGTCCAGAGAAATCTCTTTGCAAGTAAAGATCCCTGGATACTTCTTGTTGGTTATAACATGTAGTTTATATTGCCAATCTAATTGGATTTAGAATCAACATGAAAATTAACTCTTAAGTATTTCTGAGGATTTTGGGTGTTTCCCCAAAAAGATTTAACTGGGAATGAAAGACTCACCTTGAATCTGGGAGTCACCATCCAGGAGGCTGAGGACTCAGTAACTGAAAAATGAGAAACCTAGAGAACACCTATATTCTTTCACTCATTTTTCTGACTGTTCAGCAAGGGGCCATATGGCTTCCAGATTCTGCCACTACCCATTTCCCCACCATAGTGGCCCTATGACCTTTAAGCTATAAGCCAAAATCAATCTTTGCCCTTTTAAGTTGCTTTATTTTTTTTTCTTTTTTTCAGATCTGGGGACCGAACCCAAGGCCTTGCGCTTGCTAGGCAAGCGCTCTACCACTGAGCTAAATCTCCAACCCATTAAGTTGCTTTATATCAGCAACATTTAGTAAGAGATAAAATGAAAAGATGGTTGAATAATTGCTATTTTCTTGCATTATTATCATAAAATAAGCAAAAGGAATGCCATGTTTGTGAGGGGCAGAGCTTTACATTGGGGGAATGCATGGGTTGCCTAGGACAATGATGAATGTAACAGAAACCATCGTGCTAGAGTTATGAGTCCTGTACAGTTGTGTATGTGAGGTTTGGGGGTTACTTCCAGTTGTCCATGTACAATTTTTATTAAGTTTCTTTCCTACCTTTTCTCTTCCTGTTATTGTTGGTTCTCTGTCACTTACTTCTAGATGATATCTGCCTAGACTGATGGATATGAAAGAGGTTCAAATATAAAATAATGCTGTTTACTTAGGTAATATGCTAAATAATTCCACACTGAGAACCTTCTAAATAAAAAAGAATCCACTTTTTGGTTCTTGGGAATATATTCCCCGTTCTCCTGTAGTTTCAGTCTCTCCCTCTCACTCTTCCCCCCCAACTCCCCCCTAGCATGTGCTCACACAGCATACACAGCATACACAAACACACACACACACACACACACACACACACACACACACACACACACACACACACACCTGATTCAGGAAAGGGATCACACCACCTTTGTTTTAGTCTAGACCCATGACCTATCCACTACAGGAAGTATATATAAAATCCTGTATCTGTATGACTTTTCCTTGTATCTTTGCCTTTTGCTTTAACCAGTGTGCCCTCATTATCCTGTACTTGAACTGCTGTATTTTCTTATGAGCATAATTTGCTGCTTCTAAATTTTACATCGTAAAATTCACTATGTGTTGCTTTAGCAGACCAACATACAATGAACAGGATTGGTGTTATACACTTTTGGCATTTGTATGGATATGTTTGCAATGTTAACATGTGTGTTAATGCTGACAAATTTAACTGAAGGCATTTGAAAGTCTAAAGTAGACATGAAATGCTTTCTTCAATTTCATTCTACTTTATATACTGAGGCAAGATCATTCTTGTAACACTACTTAGTCCATGTCCTTTTTATGCAGCCATGTTCATGGGTATAGCTTAACATTTATTGATGACACAATGCCACAGCAAACATCTTGTGCCTCTGGCTCATACAATCTTTCTATTCCCTCTTCTGCAATAGTTCCTGAACTTTAAGTGTTTGAATTGTGCTATAGAAGTATCATTTGGGACTGGAAACTACAGATCTCTTGTTCTCTGCTCTTTGATTGGTTGTGATTTTCTGTAATAATCTTTGTTTATTGAAAAAAAATTTCTTGGATGACAGATAGAAACTGTAATTATCTCTGGGTATATGCTAGTTTAGTAAAATGATGGACAAAGCAAAGCATTTTAACGAACCCAGAGTTTACCTGTTTGGCTAGTCAAGCAAGCCTGATTGCTCTGGCTCTTCTAGGAGTCACAGAGATTCATCTACCACAGACAAGCTCTAAAGAAACCAAGAGGTTTTTTTTTTTTTTTTAATCTTTATTAACGAGTATTTCTTATTTACATTTCGATTGTTATTCCCCTTCTTGGTTTCCGGGCCAACATCCTCATAAACCCTCCCACTTCCCTTCTATATGGGCTTCCCCTTCCCATCCTCCCCCCATTATCATCCTCCCCCCAACAATCACATTCACAGGGGGTTCAGGCTTGGCAGGACCAAGGGCTTCCCCTTCCACTGGTGCTCTTACTAGGCTATTCATTGCTACCTATGAGGTTGGAGCCCAGGGTCAGTCCATGTACAGTCTTTGGGTAGTGGCTTAGTCCCTGGAAGCTCTGGTTGGTTAGCATTGTTGTTCATATGGGGTCTCGAGCCCCTTCAAGCTCTTCCAGTCCTTTCTAAGATTCCTTCAATGGGGGTCCCATTCTCAGTTCAGTGGTTTGCTGCTGGCATTCGCCTCTGTATTTGCTGTATTCTGGCTGTGTGTCTCAGGAGAGATCTACATCTGGCTCCTGTCAGCCTGCACTTCTTTGCTTCATCCATCTTATCTGATTGGGTGGCTATATATGTATGGACCACATGTGGGGCAGGCTCTGAATGGGTGTTCCTTCTGCCTCTGTTCTAAACTTTGCCTCCCTATTCCCTCCCAAGGGTGTTCTTGTTCTCCTTTTAAAGAAGGAGTGAAGCATTCGCATTTTGGTCATCCTTCTTGAGTTTCATGTCTACTGTGCATCTAGGGTCATTCAAGGATTTAGGCTAATAGCCACTTACCAATGAGTGCATACCATGTGTGTTTTTCTGTGATTGGGTTACCTCACTCAGGATATTTTCCAGTCCACCCATTTGCCTATGAATTTCATAAAGTCATTGTTTTTGATAGCTGAGTAATATTCCATTGTGTAGATGTACCATATTTTCTGTATCCAATCCTCTGTTGAAGGGTATCTGGGTTCTTTCCAGCTTCTGGCTATTATAAATAAGGCTGCTATGAACATAGTGGAGCATGTGTCTTTGTTATATGTTGGGGCATCTTTTGGGTATATGCCCAAGAGAGGTATAGCTGGGTCCTCAGGTAGTTCGATGTTCAATTTTGTGAGGAAACTCCAGACTGATTTCCAGAATGGTTGTACCAGTCTACAATCCCACCAACAATGGAGGAGTGTCCCTCTTTCTCCACATCCTTGCCAGCATTTGCTGTCACCTGAGTTTTTGATCTTAGCCATTCTCACTGGTGTGAGGTGAAATCTCAGGGTTGTTTTGATTTGCATTTCCCTGATGACTAAAGATGTTGAACATTTCTTTAGGTGTTTCTCAGCCATTCGGCATTCCTCAGCTGTGAATTCTTTGTTTACCTCTGAGCCCCATTTTTAATAGAGTTATTTGTCTCCCTGTGGTCTAACTTCTTGAGTAGTTCTTTGTATATTTTTAATATAAGCCCTCTATCTGTTGTAGGATTGGTAAAGATCTTTTCCCAATCTGTTGGTTGCCGTTTTGTGCTAACCACAGTGTCCTTTGCCTTACAGAAGTTTTGCAGTTTTATGAGATCCCATTTGTCGATTCTTGATCTTAGAGCATAAGCCATTGGTGTTTTGTTCAGGAAATTTTCTCCAGTGCCCATGTGTTCGAGATGCTTCCCCACTTTTTCTTCTATTAGTTTGAGTGTATCTGGTTTGATGTGGAGGTCCTTGATCCATTTGGACTTAAACTTTGTACAGGGTGATAAGCATGGATCGATATGCATTCTTGTACATACTGACCTCCAGTTGAACCAGCCCCATTTGCTGAAAATGCTATCTTTTTTCCATAGAATGGTTTTGGCTCCTTTGTCCAAAATGAAGTGACTATAAGTGTGTGGGTTCATTTCTGGGTCTTCAATTCTATTCCACTGGTCTATCTGTCCGTCTCTGTACCAATACCATGAAGTTTTTTTTATCACTATTGCTCTGTAATACTGCTTGAGTTCAGGGATAGTAATTCCCCCAGAAGTCCTTTTATTGTTGAGGATAGTTTTAGCTATCCTGGGTTTTTTGTTATTCCAGGTGAATTTGTAAATTGTCTGTCTAACTCTCTGAAGAATTGGATTGGTATTTTGATGGGGATTGCATTGAATCTGTAGATTGCTTTTGGTAAAATGGCTATTTTTAATATGTAAATCCTTCCAAGAGTTTTAAACATACACAGTTGCTTCTTCAAAGAAAGAGGTTTATAACGTGTTTCCTCTCTAGAAGGCTGGAATCTGATGTGGTTACTAGCCTGGTGAGATTTCTGCTATCTGTGTCACTTAGAACACACCAGTTCCTCCCACAGACTCCTGTCTTGAGCTTGTCTTGAGCAGTTAATATTTTGAACCTATCTTTATGGAAGATGTCACTTGCAGTTTATAAAGAATTTTGATGTAGTCATGTCTTAAGCTTTGTTATACACCTGGCTTGGGTTACTTTTACCATCAGGAAACTTTCATCAAAATTGTGTGGCTCTTAAATATGTCAGGGCTAAGATGCTAGGAATCAGACTTCTGAAGTTTGAATCATCACCAACTAATGAACCTTGGACCAAACTCCCTTCTTGTTTCCTGTGCATCATTACTTTGGTGGACACTGTTGTAGTGGGTTTAGCCTAATGCTGCTATATTATCTTGTCAATTTTTGTCCTCAAAATTGAGTCTGCACAAGCCGACTGACAGACCATGCACCCAGCTGCTAAATAATGTTGCTTAAATATTGATGCTGGCAGCCAACAGCTGGGCAAGGGAGGCAGAGGCGGGACTTCAGGATAGGATAAGAGGGATTGACCACGCAGGGAGAAGAAGGAGAGAAGAGAAGCCATGCGTGAGAAGAGCGGACAATAGGCAGCATGTGAAGGAACTGAGAAAGTGTGGTCCAGTTGGGCAGTCATCTGAGTTCAGGGAAGCCAAGGAAAAATATAGAATTTGGTAAGTAATAACTAGGGATTATCAGAGGGAGGATTAACCACATGAAGTTAGGGAGTGGCCCAGCTCTCGCACTGTTTAAGGCATATCAAAATATAAAGGCTGTGTGAATGTCTCTTTCATTCAGGAACCTAAACCATTGGACTGGGTAGCAGGAACCTGCCATAGGGTCAGAAGCGTCCCCATTTCTGTATCCTGAGAATTGAGATTACAGGAAGGCCTCTACATAATCCTGGCTTTTATGTGGGAACTGGGGATATAAACTCTGGTTACCATTCTTGAACAGCAAACCTTTATCCACTGAGAAACCTGCTTAGCCTCTATTATAGCAATATTTAATAACTATCATGACTTTGTCTAACAGCTATATAATGAGATATTGTCTTAAAACAGCACTTTTAAAGTTTTCTATTTTTGAGAAAATTATCAGAATAGACAGAATCCTGGTTTTGTGGATCTTAATGATAGTCTGTATTCTAGGTGCCACATTAGTTAAATTTTATCACTGTGATTTAAAAAAAACTGATAGAAGCAGTTGAAAGGGGGAGTTACATCAATTTACAGTTTCAGAGTTTACCCCATGGTTGCTTGACCTTGGCAACATAAGCAGAATACATGATTTCAGAAATTTGTGGTTAAGGAAAACCCCCCAGCAATCTACTTTTTATTCAAGAAGATCTCACTTTCCAAAGTCTCCAGAACCTCCCAAATCATGCCTCTTGAGAAAGAGTTACTCCTCAAGATACAGACTTGCTGGTTCATACTTTTCTAATTGTGTGTTTATCTGAGTAATTTCCTATGACCTCCACAGATTCTATGCACACTGACTTTTATTTGCTTGTAAGATTTGAATTTGTGACCAAATTTAGGAAAGTTTGTAGAACAAAATAGGCAACATATATTCATTGAGTGATTGAATAATGAGATGTCTGTAAAGCGTATTTTCTTCATCAATTAAACCGTTGCTTTTATTTTCTGTTTGTCACGGGTTCTTAATAGTTTTTGCAATTATTAGAGCCTAGACAGTGGTGAGTGAACAGCAAATCAACCCATGTTGATAGCAGGTGAGTCATCATATTTTTCCCCTTTCATCTCCTTTTTTAAACATTTTTCTTTTCTTTCATTGCATATTTTCTTTATTTACATTTTAAATGTTATCCCCTTTTCAGTTTTCCTCTCTGGAAAGCCCCTAATCCATCCTCCCTCCCCTGCTTCTGTGAGGGTACTTCCCCACTCACGCACCCACTTCCTCCCATATCCCCACCCTGGCATCCCCTACACTGGGGCATTGAGCCTTCACAGAACCAAGGACCTCTCCTTACACTGATTTCTGACAAGGCCATCCTCTGCTACATATGTGGCTGAAACTATGGGTCTCTCCATGCGTACTCTTTGTTTGGTGGTTTAGTCCCTGGGAGCTTTGGGGTTGGGGTCTCTTCCTATGGGGTTGCAAACCCATTCAGCTCCTTCAGTCCTTTCTCTAACTCCTCCATTGGGGACCCTGTTCTCAGTCCAATGGTTGGCTGCGAGCGTACACCAGTGAAATGGCTAAAATAAAAAACTCAGGTGAAGCAGATGCTGGTGAGGATGTGGAAAGAGAGGAATCTCCATTGTTGGTGAGATAGCATGTTGGCACAACCACTCTGGAGATCAGTCTGGCCCTTCCTCAGAAAACTGAACATGGTATAATCTGAGGAACCAGCTATACCACTCCTGGGCATAATAACCAGAAGATGCTACAACATATAACAAGGACACATGCTCTACTATGTTCTTAGAAGCCTTATTTATAATAGCCAGACTCTGGAAAGAGCCATCATATTTTTAATATGGTAATTTTCTTTTACTGAATATGTTCTGTTGTTTACTTCTCAACTTATGAGATTTATAGCATTTGCCTGCTTTTCTTAATTTCTCAGCTGTGAAATTAAGAATATTCTTTAAACATGTGCATTATACAGATGCAGTTGTATAACATTCCAGTGCAAACAGATTCACACTTTGGACCTAAATCTTATAAGCACTCTTCTCAGGGAGCATAGCTTCCATCCCTCTCCACTTTATGAACTGCTAAAGTCTATTGGTTTTCTCATACTCCATTTCCTTTTTTATGTGCTGTCGTAGTTACACTGCAAATTCAACTTTGGATAAAGGAAACAGAATGAAAACCTCTTAGTTCACTTATCTCTGCTTCTCTCTCCAGCCTTCACACCATCGGAAGTCCCCTGCGGCTTTCCTCCCCTCCTGCAGATCAATACTTCTTGTCTTAGTTTAATGAACACTCCTCCATTGATCTCTCTCAGGTGTGGTGTTACTTTATGGCAGGTTTCTTGGTTACAACTCCCTCTTAGCTAAGTCCTCAGAGCACTTGTCTTTCTCTATACAAAGCACACTGCAAAATAATAGCTTTGTTCCTCGCAGGTTAATGTATGATTTTCTTGTCCTTTCCTTTTGGAAGGAACAAATGGATTTCTTTTTATTTAATTCTTTAAACTTATTTTGTAGTTACAGTCTTGGAAGAATCTTAAAAGCAGTTTGAGAATCATATGAAAAAGAAAACAACAACAACAAAAAAGAAGCTATGAATCTTTAAAGGCTTCTAAAACCACTTTCCTAGATTTGGGAGTTATAATAGCTTTGTTGGTTATTTTTATTTGTGTTGTCTCTTGTTTCCATAGTAGCAAGCCTTTGAGCAATCTCTATCCCCAGTACACAAACTCAAGTGATTTGTAAAGAAAAGTAACTCTCGTGTCCAAACACAGAGTTCCCTCTTTGTAGTCTGGTGAGGAGAGAAGGAAGAGGCATGAGTGTGGGCCCAGTAACTATGGAAAGCTGCTCCATCACCATGCTGTGACTTTTAATTCATTCTCCTGCACTTGTACTTTTCTTTCATTCTGATGTACCACATGTGGTTGATCAACAAAGCAACTGCCTGTTCTAAAACATCCCATGTCAATTTCATTTTCTGCCTCATTTATCTGGTCTATTTCTTGCCTTGTGCATACCCACAAGATGGTTAGGATCTCAGATAAATCTTCCTCTTCTACTTCTCTCTTTAACAAATTGCCAACTCCATGGGCCTTGATTGTTTTTTGTGGTTAACTGGTTTGCGTAGGAAGATCAATTTTCTTGTTCTTACTTTGTTTTTCCAGCATTTAGCCACCCCGTTTTGATATTACCAAGGTATGAAAAACTCAGAAAGATAGTGTCTGTCAGTTCTGGATTTATAACAAGCACAGTGATCAAGTCCAAAATGTGATGAAAGCAGTCATTACCAATCAATTTCAGAACTCTGTAAGGAAGGCATATCAACACTGCTATGGCACATGGTTTCAACATATCTTTCATGTCTATTTCCAAAATATCTCCTAGAATTTCTTGGTGGATTAGAATGTTCATACTCAGCTAGGATGATCTTTTTTCCCCCACAGTTTCATTTAGGTTACATAATACCTCACCTGAAGATACAGAAAACCTATTGAATCTTGAGTAAAACACTTTCCTCTTGGTGCCCATGTATTGTCCTCAGTGTCTTCTATCTGTGGCTCTTACTGAAAGGTCAATGTATGCCAATGCTTCTCTGATGAATATCTTGTAAATGACTCCCAGTAAATGTCCCTTGTTACTTTTATTTCTTTGGTCTGTTTTCTGTCCCTTTCGATTAAACTTTACATTTCCCTTAGCTGAAACATTTGGTTAATAAGTAAGAAGCAAATTTAAATATGCAAAGACTGAAAATATTCTGCCAACTCAAGAAAACAATTTGAATAACAATTTTTAAAATCAGAATGTCACTAGGTTCGTGATGACGAATCCTAACTCTGATGTGCTCTGCAGAGAGCGCTCAGTTAGTAGTAACTGTGCTGTGAGTTCTCTGGGGAGTATTCTCTGGAGATACTGTGTTCACTGCGCTTCACAGAAATTTAATGAAAGAAAGAAAGAGGGAAAGAGAAAGACAGAATGAAATTCAAGTCCTTTCCCACTGAGGACCAGTTCTCCAGTCCTCCCTTTCACATGCTGCCTCAGATGAGAAGCTAATATTCTGCTTCTGTTTTCTCATCTGAAGACCCCATAATACTTGCAGGATAGATATGGAGAACTGCAAATGAGAAGCGTAAAGACTGTGTGTGAATACACTTGGCACACAACCTTACTTAAAGGGTCTCAAGAATTAATTTCCTTCACTCTTTCAGTGAAGCACATTGGAGTTTTGAATGTTTACTGTACTCTGAGCCAGGCCTTTTTGATGTAAAAGTGACCTAGACTTAGCCATGTGTCCTTTGTTCCTGCCTGCTCTGCTCCAAGATACTTGAGATTCAGTTCTCATGCTGTCTGCATCAGAAATGCTTCTTCGTGCTGACCATTTGTTATTGAATTGAAACCCTTTCTTTCTTTTGCATATTCTAATAAGGTCATCACACTGCATTCATGCATTCACTTTTAATACATAATCACTTTGAGAAATAATAGCCAATTTCTGAAAAATAACTGATGAGTAAAAGTAAAAACCTCCAAAAATCCTTATTTTTCTATATTCAAAAATGCCCTTGCTGCTTTCTTAGCTGAATTGAAATACATCTTCTCGTAATTTTGTTTCCTCCTTCACTGCTCATAAATGATTTTACACATAGTGGAGACCTTTTTTTTTTCCTCCTTGACAATTCATTATATTGAATGGCACATGAAATACCTCATCTGTCTTTTTACAGGCACATCAATACTTGCTTACTTTAATTGAACTGTCCCCATCAGCAATTCATTAACCTGTAACACAATAGCCCTGTTGTTTCCTCTAATGCTTCTGTTACTTGGAGAGAACTAGAAGATTCTATGTGACTACTTAGGTGTTTGGCATTATTAATAAAAAAAAAGGCAAGTATTTCCCACAATAATACACTTTGACCTCTAGAAGGTTTTAAGTAAGAAAGTTCTAGGCTCACAATGGTAGCAATCAAGCAAGGAATTTATTGCAGATTTTCCTTTGTACCTTAAGGTATTCCTTCCTTTCTTCCTATGTCTTCAGTTATTTTTCTTTTATTTTCTAGCTCTCACATTTAATGAAGCTGTTGGTTTCAATGTTAGTCAAGCAATCAGCATGTGCGGTCTTCACAAGCAGTCTGTTTTCAGCTGTTTCACACTTAAATGGAAAAGTCATTGGAGGGTGTTTACACTGGGTCAGGTATGAGGCTTGTGTCACCAGCTTGACACCTCTGTGTGCTGTGCGTCCTAAGCAGCTTTCTTGCATATCATACCTCCTTTTTGGTATATTAAAATTATTTATTCAGTATAATCTTGCCATTGCTTCTTGATCATTGATTCATCCTGTAAGATTTTTATTGAGATTTAATACATGCTTACCGTGTTGCTTTAAAATCAAATTCACTCCTACTTTCTTCCAACTTCTCTCCTATCGCCTTGACTACATTTTTCTACCACCTTCTTGTTATCTTTTATTAAACCCACTAAATTCATGTAGTGCTGCCTGTGTGTTCATGGGTATAGGACCATCTGCTGCACCACAGGGCCACCCTTGAAGGAACTGATTGCCCCACCCATGGCCATCATTAATAGCCAGTAGCTCTTATTTATGGGTGGGAGTTCATGAGCCCTTACTCCTTCTGTGCTGAGATTCTCACCAAGATCTTTTTTAAAAACAAGCTTTCTCCCCTTCAGTTTTTTTTAAAGGAGAGCTATGTGCAATATACAAATCATACAGAATATAGGTTTTACTCATGTTCGTTCAATAGGAACTTGTCACAAACTGATCTCCAATGTCATGATGAATATTATCCTGGAAGGATTAGGATTTTCCACCAGAAAGACCCTAACAATGCTTTCTACACTCTTGTCTGCTGCTAACCCCCTTCCTATATATTGACAGTCATTAATCTCAATTTCTGTAATTTCTAATTTCAACCATATTATGAAAGCAAGCCATTCATACAACATTTTAGAATTGGATTTTGTCATGGGCAAGATTCTTTGGGGACTCATCTCAGTTATTCTAGCCCTTTTTGGGAAACAGTCGTGGTCTTTCTCATTAAAGACGCTGTGGACATTTTAGTGACTTGCTGGTTTAAGGCTTTGTAGATTGTTTCCAGCTTTTGCCTTACATATATAAAGCTAGCTATAATAGCCATGCATATGTTTGTCATGGAAATATGAACTTGTCTAGCTCTAGGGTAAGGGCTCAGAAATGTCATCGATAGTTGGATGACAATTATGTATTTACTTTTAAAGACATTTATAAATTTTTTTCCCATTGACTATATTTTTCAGTTTCATCTATAACATATTAATGACTAAATGTTTCTGCATATATACCAGTATTGGTATTTGTGTATATGTGTCTACTCAAAGTGCATGTGTATTATGAAAATGTGTATATTGTGTATTAGGTATTTCAGAAATATATGGTCTTTGGTTTTGTTTTTATGTTATGTCATTTATCAATGATTTCACTTACTGTGTAAGCTGCCTCATTTGTTGTATTGCTTTTTAAAAATCTTTTAATTTTTTTCAGGAAGTTTATAAAGTTGTTAAAAAGTTGTCTCAGTCTGATGATACCTTGGATTTATAGTAATCATTACAGTACCCATTTATATTTGGGAGGAATCTAAACAAAAAAGAGAAGCATTATGTTTGTTAGTATGGGGGTGAGCAACTCAAACTCTTATCACACTAATTTTCCAAATGAATATACAAAATAAACATGCTATAAAAAGTCCTGTCTCTGCCCTTGGCTCTCCCACTTGTCTCTGCTTTGTATTATACTGTGATTGGATAATTTAAGATTATCTTAGATTCGTTATGTAAGGATGCAATTCAATACTGGTTCTGCTCTGTCTGGTTTATGTTATCCAGCATAATATCATATAATATATCACATTTGCCAAGATTTCTTTTAGGAATGAGCAGCAACTTATTATATGTATCAATCACTTCTGTTTGTTTGCTTGTTTGTTTTCTTGGAGACAGAGTCTTACTATCTGGCCCAGGCTAGCTTTGAACTCACTATTCTCCCTCTGCAGAGTAGTGTGATTAAAGACATGTACTACCAACCCAGCACATATATTCTTTACGTATTCATTGTTTTGGGCAATTTTCATGTCTTCCATGTCATAGGTATGTTATACATGGAATATGGAAAGACAGGGTTTTCTAGGAGTGATTTTTATTTTCATTGGATATACTTAAACGGGAGACACACAGCCTTAAACTATAAAACAGGAAGAAAATTGAGGAGAACAAGTTCTAGGCATTGGTCTTTGAAATAATTTCCAATATATTACATTAAAAGCATAAGCAGTCAGGACAAAAGTAGACAAGCATGATTGGGTCAAAGAAAACAATTCTGCACACCAAAGGAACAAGTAAGAGAAAAGGCTGTCAAATGTAGGGGGATATTTACAATCCATTTTTCTAGCAAAAGATTAATCTCTAATATACATAAAACTATCCTGGAGCTCAGCAGCAAACAAGCAAACTGGCTTCAAAACAGATTAATGTCAGTGAGAAACTAACAAAGGACTCAGAAATGATGCTTAGTACACGATGACAAAATGAATGATAAAAGGATGTTTGGAAAGATGCCTAACATTGTAATTATCAGGAAAATTCAAATCAAACCAGAGAGAGAGGTCACCCTACACCTGCTAGGATAATAAAAACAAATAGATGATAGAATAGACAGACAGATAGATGATAGATAATAAAAGTTTTAAAAACTGCTGAGAAAGAATGTAATAGGATGTAGATACAAGGCACAATTCAGTTGTACTTTTACAGAATATGCTTATTACAACCATTATGAAAATGGTACATTTCCTAAAAATAAGAATTTGTCTCAAAAAGAAAAGAATGAACACACTGGAATGGTGGACATTCCAAATGGCAGGAGAAAAATTTACAGACTAGCATTTTGGGAATTGAGATATATGTCTTTTTTTTTTTAGATATTATAGCAATATAACTGAGCTTATCGTGTATTTTGGCTGTCAGAAAAGTGTCCCAAACAGGAGGTAACACCTGAGGGGGCTGGAAGAGGTACAGAACAGAAAAGCAGATTTTAAGGTGATTAGTGTGTAGGTTCTGACCAAGCCTATGAAGCTGGTTTGTTACAGGTAAATACATTTCTAGAATAAAGAAAAACTCCAGGCTTGAGAGAAGGTAGCCTATAAATGAGTATACATAAAGGAAAATACAGTCTAACCATTGCCAAAGAGATAGGAAGAGCTAATTGGTGCCTTAAAGGCAAGACAGAGAGAATGTCAGAAAGAGACTGGCCAACAAGGCTATTTTCTGAATGTAGAGAGTATAGAGGCACAAATCGAAGAAGTTTTGCTTGACTGATTAAAACAATCATTTGCCTTCAGAAGAGGAGCTATATTAATAAAGCAATTTTATTGCAGCCTCATAAAATTTGTTCCCCTTCCTCATTCAGAAAGAAAGTAAAAAGGGATCTGTCACAAAATTATGATTATCATACAATTCTCATTTATATTCTGATGCACTAACTAGTATTGACCCATAGTAGAGTAGATACTTACTGGAAGAAAATAAGGCAGTGTGTTGCAAATGAAAATTTCTCAGAGCAGAATTTCAATCAGTTAAGCCTGTTAACACTAGAAAGAATTTTTTTTTAACCAAATCTATTTGGATAAGAAGAGAGGCTGGAAAAATGGCCTGGTTAGTAAACTGCTTATAGCCTAAGCATAAGAACCTGTGTTTGATTCCTAGCACCCACTGATGAGTCTAACAGGGTGGTGAGTGCCTGTGATTCCTGCTCTGTGTGGTGAGGGACAGAATGATCCCTGATACTTGGTGGCAAGCTACTCTGATGTAATCAAGTTATATGCAAGTTTAGTGAGAGACCCTATCTCAAAGAGTAAAGTAGAGAACGACTACACAAGACACACGATGTCAACCTCTGGCCTCCACATGAGTTGTTGGTAAGAAACAAGAGTGTGTCAACATGTGTTTGTGACCTACAAAGGCTGGATGGGATGCACTTTCATGTGACAGCTACATGAGTATCCTTAGTCTTCACCACATGGGTTTCTGTTTTCAGAGCAGGGAAACTCAGAACTCTATTAGGCTGTTTCCTGACTTGGGCTGTGTTATTGAAACAGGAAGGTTCTGTTTCCTGCCTGGAGCTGAAAATGGCTGCCCCTGGTGCTTTGGGGATCTTTGTTGTGATATGCTTTATAGGATCTTTTGCTTCTTGTTTGCAGTTCTGGAAGCAGAGCATTGGTAAGTGCATGGTCAGTCAGGTCAGAAGACGTACCCTGGAACAGACAGACAGTAAAACCAAGAACTTGAGCTGAGAAACAAGATTCACAAACAAGACATCTGAATGTCGTTCACTAAGGAGCTTCCCTCATTCATGGGCAGCTATTTTGAAAAATCGCCATTCCTAGCAGTTATCCCAAACTGTGAGAATGCTGCCTCAACTGCCAAACACCTTTCTGTATGAGATTTTCTAAAGTCACATTGACACAGTGAGTCACACCTGTTGTTTTAATCAATTGGCTCATTTAATATTTCTCCCCTTACCACTCCTTGAGATTAGGTTAGTAGTTTGGTGGCAGTGGCATGTTCTTTACAAGCTGTTATGGTGGTGATATGGTTCATTGTTTTTAGTATTATTTTATTCTATGCATACTACATCACACTCAGAGATGCCCCTTTGTTTGAAGGTTATCATGAAATGACGCAAACATAACAATGACGTGGGACATACAGTCAGGACTAAAGTTAGAATCTGCTTTTGTTTCTTATTCTGCTTTTAAGATGCTAGGTAAATTCTGCAAAATTTTTCAGGTTGCAGTGGGTTTGAAATTGTGTTTGGTGAGGTTGGTATTAAAGTACAAAGTCTCCTGTAGTGATTGTGAATTGGTAGGACTATGATGGAGCCATTTTCTGGTTTTTGTGTCTTTTCTAACTTAGTGTCATGTATGTCTCCCATTTCTATTTTCCTGTCCTGTTATCCTGTTCCTTGCTTCTCCCCTTTCTGTTGCTCTCTCCTCTGGTCCTTCCTTCATTTTTTTCCTTTCTCCATTCCCTCTCCATCCTTCCTATCTTCCTTCTCTCTTTGTATTGCTACCATCACAGCCCTACACAGTGACATTTCTTTCTCTGCCTTTTTATAAACATGGTCCCACTATAAATGCACAGGAGTCGGAGGGGACCTAGCCCATCGTCCTGTGATGTGTTTCTCTTTTCTGGTCCACAGACACACTTATTATCTGATGTTTGTAGAACCAACCAGGATCTACTCCTACTTCGTGTTTGAAAAACCTGTTCCCAAGGCTGTCTTCATAAACACACAGTTAAACAAAAGTTCTTTGCTTATTTTGAACTCCTATAATCATATCCTTTATAAATGAAAGTTAAGATTTCGTGATCAAATCCACATCCATAGGAATTCAAAACTGTGTATTGTTTCCGTGGAAAATTAGGTTTTGGTACATATATGGTTAAAGACAGAAAACACCTAGTTCATACAAGGAGTGTGTGTGTGTATGTGTGTGTGTGTGTGTGTGTGTGTGCAAAATAGGATCAATCTTGTATGTTTTAATAATATATAATTTTTGATAAAATTGTATAATAGTTTATGATTTCTGTTCCTCAGGAGAAAATAATTCATATATATCAAAGAAGAGGGGACTGCTATCATAATTTCTGAGCTCTACCCAGGCTGACACAACAATTTTGAATGAGACTAACTGCTGTGGCACAGAAGACCACCTGGGTATGATTTCAGTATGGTCATTGGGAATTATCTTATGGAAATCCTCTCACCAAAATCAATGCTGCATTATTGACCAAGTACTGACCCGTAAGTGGATTTACGTTTATACCGCTGAAGTAAACTGCCACTTATTCTAACAATGCTCAACATGAACTGGATATTTCACTCGATCCCTTAGGAACTGATACTTGGAGTGGATCACAGTACTCATTTACAAGTATATTTGATCGATATTCCGTAAAATACAAATGTTTCACTTTGTAGAAGAAAGATTTGCGTGCAGTAATGAGTTTCTCAGCCAAAGACGATAAAGAAACAGCAAGCGTCCTATTCCTATGAATAGTCTGTAGTTGTTCAACAGACATGCCACCCATTCAAATCTTGTCAGGATATATAACTCACTGAAACAAAGCACTCTTTCTTCAGGTAAGGGATATATTTAGTGCTGAATACAAATGAAATCAGAACAAAGACATTTATCTATAAATGTATAGCTTCAGTTCAGCTAGACTATAAACAGCTATTATTTTATATAAAAATAAATTTCTCTTACTGTTTAAAGGTTGTTGCATAGCAACTAATTGTTACTGGAGCACGACATAACAGTGCTTGACCTAAGTAGCTTTACATCTATTTTTAAATTTAAATCCTATCTTCTAAATGATCTGGGTAGGCAATCCGGGTGACCTGAACATTTTAATAATAAAGGTTCATCCTTTTAAATTAATATTGATGAAAGTTCACAACTATACTATTCATATCTTTAGAAGTTCACATTGACTTGAAAATGACCTCATACCAAATTAGAATAAAGCAGATTATTTTCAGATGAAATATTTAGGGCATCTGGAAAGATAAAGGGTTGTTTGATTGCTCATTGTCTGACCAACAATTTAGTAAGGAAAGCATCCTTACAACAAATCAGTAACAACTGACATTTCTCATGTTTTGATGAATTAAGAGACATATTTTCTATTGCATATTCCAAATTGAAATTCTGGAACGACTTTTGAGGCAAGTAATAAAATCACCCAACTTTACTGTTGAAAAAAATATTAAACAGGTGAAAGCAGTGGGTTGAGTGACACCGTCAACATTTATTAGTCAGAAATGTAACCGTCAGGTAGCTGAGTCAGTTTACCGGATGAATACTTGAGGATACCACTTGCCAGCAGGGTAGGGGTTATGGGAACTGAGCAAAACGTTTCCTACCAGGCCTGATGCGTGGTCCATGATTGTTTTGCACATAAACACTCAGTTGTGTTACAGTCACTTCAAGCTCTTTTACTTATAGTACATTTTGCTGTAGCCTTTGTTGTACAGTTATAGTTAGGGTCAATCAGGCAGTGATCCTGCATATTTGCTCTGATATTGTTATCATCCACTGCCCGCCTCTCTGCCTCACTAACATTCTCGTCACTTTTAGTTAAAATGTTTTAGATTTTGTCAGCACACTATTTGATTTTACCAACTCAAGAAACTGTGAATGGCTTCTAAAGACATGAATTCTACATCTGTAACCTGATTTTTCCTATTGTTGTTCAACTAATTAAAAAGTCATAAAATGTTTTCCACATTAGATATTGTTATTTGGGAAACCTGGTCTGTGTTCCTAGGCCATGGTCACTTATATTTGCCTCAAAAATTAAATATACTACACAGGCTTTGATATGAGTGTTGTTTTATATATGATCATCAGTTTCTTCTGGCTGCTGGGATCCCTCTATACGCAGTGCCACTTGTGTTTTTTATATTTCTGATTCTGGTGCTTCCTTCTCTGCATCCCTGCTTTTACAAAAACTCTGCTCTGATAATCCTGAGTAATATCCTCCGCCCTAGTCACTTTTACTTAGTCACACAGGTAGAGGGTGCTCTGCCTACTTAACTAAGTTACTGCCAACATCTAGGAGGACTTGCCTACAAGGCAGAGTGGACAAGAGTGAGGAAACATGATCTCCCATTTTTCTGCCTGTGTATTTTTTAAAAGATATATATTTATTGATATGATTACACTGTAACTGTCTTCAGACACACCAGAAGAGGGAATCAGATCCCATTGCAGATGGTTGTGAGCTACCATGTGGTTGCTGGGAATTGAGCTCAGGATCTCTGAAAGAACAGCCTGTTCTCTTAACAGCTGAGCCATCTCTCCAACCCAATGTCCATGTATTTTTGAGAAATGATTTCTCTATGTAGCCTAGCTTTACATTGAACTTACAGGTTTTTTTTGTTCTTCTGACTCTAGCGTGCAATGTCATGTACCAGCATGCTCTGGTTGAAGAGTTTTTTTGGAAGAAATTGTCAACTCAACTGTATGGCACAGAGATTGCATTATAAAGGAGAGACTAGGAGAATAAGTGAACATAAAAGCATTTTGGTGATGCCTCCAGCAATTATTTTATTCGTCAGAATTGTTTTAGATTTCCTGTCCTTGTTTGTTTTGTTGACTCTCTCTCTCTCTCTCTCTCTCTCTCTCTCTCTCTCTCTCTCTCTCTGTGTGTGTGTGTGTGTGTGTTTCCATCATCTGTGAGGAATTGCATAGGTGTTTTGATGAGGATTGATCAAAACTGTTGATTGCTTTTGATAGGATGGGCATTGTCCCAAAATAATTAACCTTATTATTCCATGAGCATAGGATGTTTTCTTGTCATTTGTTTCATCTTCAATTTCTTTTTCTAGTTCCTTAAAGTTTTAATTTATGTGTCTTTCACTTGCTTTCTTAGAGTTATCTCATGAAATATTTTGAGATTTTTGTGAAAGAAACTATTTCTCCAATTATTTTAAGGTCAACTTCATGAGATGGAGCCCATATGGGACATTGATAAAGTGATCAAGAACCTGAGATTAGAAAGGTCATATGCTCTAGATGAAAACCTAATGTTATTATTGAGCTAAAGGACCATAGCAATAAAATGACTCCTAGTGACATACTGCTACACTCATATGTATGAACACCATTTAACCCTTGCCAGAGAAACTTTTTGCAATAGACAGTAATTAACATAAACAAAGAGACTCAGAGCTGAACACTGTGCAGAGAGTGAGGGATTTTAGAGCATTTTGAAATGGGATACCTTTATCAACCCTTTCCCTTCAAACAAAGCTCAAGGATCTATGCAGAGGAGAACATAGAAAGACTGTATTAAAAATATGTAAGATGAGAATGAAGTACCTTTCTTTTAGCAATTATAAGTACTGTCACAGGAGGGAAGAGATTAACAACTTCTAAATTCAGATAGCAAGAAACACTATTCAAAAGCAGAAGCCGAGGCATGTGAGACCTTTAGGTCAGCATGGGAAAAAATAACTCTTCTTCTTCCATAGACTCCTTAGACATTTCTAAGCTAGACTTTACCAAAAATTTAATAGGCACATGACTAAGGAGATGAAAGAAACAAATGAGAGGTTCAATTAAACTTCGTTACTTTCATAGTGACTTTGATTTTACTAGTCTTTGATTTTGCCATCCATTGGCTCTTGCTTAGGATGGACTCACTCTAGGGCCCCATCACTGTTAGAGCTTTTACTCCATCTGTCAAGCAAGATCTTGCCTTAGTCAATTCTGATCCTCTGAAACAGATCTTCTGTGAGGATTATGAATGAGACATTTCTATGGCAATGATACAATTCAGGATAAAGAGCCACGCTTTGAAAAGGTGGAACAGAGCAATGAGCATAACAGGTAGGAGAACCAGCAGTTTCATTTCTAAGCAGCATTAGCTTTCTGCTATTGTGGTAGATGTCTGAGATGAATTCAAAAAACAAAAAAGAATGTTATTTTGTCTCACATTCAGAACATTGTCTGTTCTACAGCTTTTAGGCCTAAAGTGAGGTAGTGCATTTTTAAGGTATAGCAGAAGGAAAGTTTTTACCTTGATAGTTAAGAAACAGAGAGATAGGAAGACAAGGTCCCACTATTACCGTGAAGCCAAACACAGCTTGTCATCACTTCGCAAAGTTCCTGAACCCCTTAATCAAACCACAGGCTAGAGACACAGATTTTAACACATGGGACTTGGGGGACATTAAATATCTAGACTATAGCATAAGTACATGAGAGGACACAATGAAGAGCAACATAGTGAATTCTGGGCATAAGATGTCACCCATTCACCGAGAATGAACCAGAGATAGCCTCACTTCTAAACAAAACTATTTATGGACTTTTAGAAGTAAATAAATAAATAAATAAATAAATAAATAAACATACACATAAATCATAATGGCATTACCTGAATTTGATTCATTATTAAATTTCTTGTAAACTATTAAGTCTGAAGTGCTGAGGGAAGTAATTATTTCACATGTTTTAATTCTTGGAAGCAATATTTTTAAGTGAACTGTAGTCATCAAACCCTTACTGTAGAAGAATATTAAAAGAGACAAAGAAAAAGAAGAGAAATATTTTTGGAGATTATGTATATACTCCACCTTTTGAGCCTCATGTCAGGACCAAAACAATGGATCAAACACCCGGGGACTGAAACCTCCACGAGGCTGAGAAAGAAGTACATTGTTCACCTCTGAGTTCTGAGTTGATAAACCCACATCACTAAGCAAAAAAAAAAAAAAAAAACAAAGCAAATGAGACATTTCAGTGTGCTAAAAATAAAGATTCTGTGGAAAACTTACATACTTGGATATTAGCTTTCAAAACAAAAATTAGTGATTTATGATGCTTCCCACAATGACTAGTGGTAGAAATCAGATAAGAATTAGGGATGGATGAAGTAAAGGCTAATATACTCACTCTTTAATAGGAGATAAAAGAGAAGTCAGATGTATGCTACATTGATACATGTATGTATCCTTGCCAGCACCTATGTCTTAGAGAAAGTGTGACTTAAACTTTTTAATTATTTTATTGGATATTTTATTATTTACATTTCAACTGTTATCCCCTTTTCCAGTTTCCCACCCATATACCCTCATCCCAACCTCTCTCCCACTTCTATGAGGGAGTTCCCCCACCCAGCCATGCAACCCTTCCCATCTTCCTGTCCTGAAATTCCCCTACACTGGGAGGCTTCAGCCTTGGCAAGAACAAGGGCTTCTACTCCCATTGATGCTCAACAAGGCTATCCTCTGCTACATGTGTAGCTGGAGCACTGGGTCTGACCATGTGTACATTTTAGATTATTGTTTAGTGCCTGGGATGTATGGTTGGTTGGTACTGTTGTTCTTATGGGGTTGCAAGGCCCTTCAGATCCTTCATTCCTTTCTTTAACTCCTCCATTGGGGACCCCATTTTCAGTTCAATGGTTTACTGCTAGCATTCGCCTCTGTATTTGTCATGTTCTGTAAGAGCCTCTTAGGAGACAGGTATATCAGGCTTCTGTCAGCATGTAATTCTTGGTTTCAGCAATATTGTCTGGATAGGGTGGCTGTATATATGGCTTGGATGCCCATGTGTAATAGACTCTGAATGAGCATTCCTTTAGTCGCTGATCCAAACTTTGTCTCCATATCTCCTCCTTTGTATATTTTTATTCCCCCTTTTAAGAAGAACTGAAGTATCTGCACTTTGGTCATCCTTCTAGCTTCATGTGGTCTGTTAATTGTATCTTGGGTAATCTGAGTTTTTGGGTTAATATCCACCTATCAGTGAGTGCATACCATGTGTGTTTTTTTCTGATTGGGTTACCTCACTCTGGATGATATTTTCTAGTTCCATTCATTTGGCTATGAATTTCATGAAGTCATTTTTTTGATAGCTGAGGAGACTCCATTGTGTAGATATACCACATTTTCTGTATCCATTCCTCTGTTGAGGGACATCTGGGTTTTTTCCCAGCTTCTGGTTATTATAAATAAGGCTGCTATGAACATAGTGGAGCATATGTCCTTGTTATATGTTGGAGAGTCTTTTGGGTATATGCCCAGGAGTGGTATAGCTGGGTCCTCAGGTAGTATGGTGTTTTATTTTCTGAAGAACCATGAGACTTATTTCCAGAGTGGTTGTATCAGCTTGCAATCCCACCAACAATGGAGGAGTATTCCTCTTTCTCCAAATCCTTGCCAGCATCTGTTTTCACCTGAGTTTTTGGTCTTAGCCATTCTGACTGGTGTGAAGTGGAATCTCAGGGTTGTTTTGATTTGGATTTCCCTGATGACTAAGGATGTCGAACTCTTCTTTAGGTACTTGTTAAAGATCAAGTGATAATAGATGTGTGGATTAATTTCTGGGTCTTCAATCCTACTCCATTGATCTACCTGCCTGTCTCTGTACCAATACCATAGTTTTTATCAGTATTGCTCTGTAATAGAGCATGAAGACAGGGATGATGATTCCCCCAGAAGTGCCTTTATTGTTGAGGATAGTTTTCACTGTCTTGGGTTTTTTGTTTTACCACACAAACTTGCAAATTGCTCTTTCTATCTGTATGAAGAATTGAGTTGGAATTTTAATGACAATTGCAATGAAACTATAGATTGCTTTTGACAAGATGGCCATTTTTGCAATATCAATCCTGCCAATTCATGAGCATGGGGGTCGTCTTTGGGAGCAGGCAGAAACTGGAAGAGTCCTGTCCCAGACTGCTCCTGGGTTCTTGTGTCCTAAAGGCTTGAGGAGGGTCCTTTGGAGCAGAAGTTGTGGTATTACCTCTGTTCTCAGGTATGTCAGCACTCCTGGTGACTGACTTTCATCTCTGGGTACAGGTAGAAACTAGAAGGATCCTATCCCTGACTGCTTTTAGTTTCCTCTGTCCAGAGGTTTCTAGGTGCGTTCTTGTTGGCCAGTAATGTGAGCAGAAATGGTGGTTTTCCCTGAGCATTCAGGATTGTCTACACTTCTGAAGATCTGGCTCTCTCCCCCATGGGATTGAGTACACAGAACTGTGGAACTGAGTCAGCTCTGGGCAGGCTGAAACCTGAAGGGTCTTGACTGTCACAGACTGCCTCTGTGTTTGGGTGTCCTGATGGCCCCAGGGAGGTCCCTCTGAGCAGAAGTGGTGGTCTTACCTGTGCTTTCAGTTGTATCAGAGCTCAACTTAAACTTTTTTTAACTTGCTGACATGTCATATTTAGTGGCTTAAACTTTTTATTTTATTTATGTAAAGATGATATTCAGTATCACAGAGCTAAACAGAGAAATTTTAAATGTCCAAGAAATACTTCAAAAATGTTTAACATGCTTAGTCAAATCAAAATGACTCTCAGATTTCATTTTATACCAATCAGAATAGCTTAGATCAAAAACTCAAGCAACATTGTGTGGTGTCATGGATATGGAGAAACAGGAACACTTCTCCATTGCTGGTGGGATTGCAACCTTTTACAACCACTCTGGAAATCAATCCGGGAGTTTCTCAGACAATTAGACATAGTTCTACCTGAAGATCCAGCTTATCACTCCTGGGTGTATACCCAAAGGAAGTTCCACCATACAATAAGGACAAATACATGCTCTATTATGTTCATAGAAGCTTTATTCATAATATTCAGAAGCTGTAGGCAGCACAGATGTCCATCGAATGAAGAAAGTTGATACAAAAGATGTGGTTCATTTACACAATAGAATATTATTCAACTATTAAAACAAAACAAGATAAATTTAAACAAGGCAAATGGATGGAACTAGAAAATATCCTGAATGAGGTAATCCAGATCCTAAAGGATATGCATAGTATGGGTATGTACTCACTGATGAGTAGATATTGGCCAAAAAGTAAAGAATATACATAACACACCCCATAGACACAAAAAGTTAAACAAGAAAGAAGGCCCAAGTAAAGATGCTTGAATGTCATTTAAAAGAGAGAGGAAAATAGTCATGGGGGTAGAGGAAAAGAAGGAACTGGATGGGAGAGGGAAGATGGAGGGGAATGGGAAACAGGATCAGGAAGATGAATGGAAAAATGCAATTTTCATATTTTGTTTACTGTGAATGTTGCAACAGCAAATGTAGATGGATATGTTTCTCTCTGACATACTTAAATTGCTTCTTTTGGTCATTTAGTCATGAGTGACACAGTTGGCTCTTACAGTTGGTATAGGCTCAATGTCTTTGAGGAGCTAGCATTCTGATTATCATTATAACTGCATTAATTTATTGTGTTAGTAATAATACAAGACTCTGACCCCTTACTCTGATTAGCATCTGAACTTTTTGATTTCTTTTTTATTTGTTTGTTTGCTTTTAGGTTTTTGTGATGATAGCCATTTTAAATAGGTTCAATGTTTTTTTTAATTCTATTTAATAAATCATTTTCCTCAAAATGGTAGGTCCTTTGTGTTAAAGACTGTCCCCTAGCATAACTATAGCCATCTTGTTCTATGCCTGCCAGCTATTTCATATTGTTGTTGTAATATATTTGGCAGTCATTGACACAGAAAAATAACTTGACTCAGAGTGGGGTCATGTTAATAATATACCCTGTTGTGTTCTGTAGTTTTTGAGGTTTGTTAATCCTAAGAAATATGACAACTGTAAGCTCCACTTGGGACCAATCAGAATAAAGGTCAATTAGAACTGTTTTGTCTGGTTAGACAAAGGAGCCTGGATCAGAGCAGTCTGCCAGGCAACAGTTCTTGTACCTGCACATGAGCACACAATGTGTGTGTGTGTGTGTGTGTGTGTGTGTGTGTGTGTGTGTGTGTGTGTGTGTGTGTGTTTCCTTATAAGCTGGTCCTGAGAAATGTTCAGGGTTATAGCTTTAGCCCAAATTCGGAACTTAGGCCCTGATCGATCAGTGTTTGGGTGTGCATTCAAGAAATTAAGTTTGTGTAGTTTGTGAGGTGATTCCTGTACCCCAACACTTTGAGCTCCGTATGCTATTGTAGATTAATATCTGTTTGGTTCTGGTGCCAGGGTGCTCTTCACAGCAAACTCTCTCCCAACTAGGTACATGGGTTCTGGTGAGGGGGAGAGAACTCAGGCAGGGACTGGGAATAGTTTTTGCTGCCCCCAGCTGTTGGTCATTTTCCTTTGCACTGTTTCTGCGTGAGGCCCTGATATTCTGGGAGACTGGGACTGCACCTGTTGTCCCTTTTAGGGTCTCCTGGGTATTCAACCTATCTCGACCAGGAATCAGGGTACCTTTCACTTCCTGCTGTGCCACAAATATCATGCCTTCCTGTTTTCCTGAGTGTAGTGGAATTTTAATGCAGCAACATGGCTGCTTTGGCAAGTGATCGCATCCAGAGGCATTCTAGGTCTGTGTGATCTGACTGAAATGACACAACTTTTAGTTCTTGGTTGGAATATAGACATGCCCTTAATATTACATCTTTAATCTTTTTTCCTGTAATACAAACACACCTTTAATCCCTCTAGCTGGAGTATAGACACTTCCTCAGTACACACCTGTAATCCCAAATAATAACAGTAAAGTTTGTTTGTAGAGGGAAACAGGGCTGTTTAAGTCATGTCTATATGAGGGGCAAAAAATGTGATGAAGCAGAGAAAGATTCAAGGGAATGAATCAGACCTAGGATATGCCCAAGTACCATAAGCACAGGAAAGGCTACTTAAGAGCAGCACAGAATCAGCAATGGAGGGGATTTGCCTGAGTGGAGTTCAGTTGAGTTCAGGCAGTGCAGTGGAGTTCAGTTGATTATACTTCAAAGCACTTCAGCTGAATGCAGTTGAGTTCGTAGACTTCTGTTCAGTTTGTGCAGTTAAGGGAGGTGAGTTTGTTGAATTCAGAAGCAGTTTTTCCAAGGGGAACAATTTAGTGAGAAACCAAAAGAAGCCCATTTGAATCAGTTTGAAGAGGAGGTTTAAGCCAGAACAGCTGAGCTGAACCAGCTAGCCAGTGTTCAAGAAAGATCTAGAAATGGTGAGCATTCATATCCTCCAATAATCTTCCAAGACAACTATTACATCTGGTGAATAAAAGAATAAAAGTTACTTTTATTCTTGGGAATGCTTATCAAATGCCAGCTTCCTCTTTTAGGCTATAATATAACTCTTAACTCAGTGTGTGTGTGTGTGTGTGTGTGTGTGTGTGTGTGTGTGTGTGTGTGTGTGTGTGTGTGTGTGTGTACGTGTGTACGTGTGTACTTATTGAAGTCAAGTTTGTTCCTCTTCCAGGTAAGTTTTTCATGTCATATATATTCATGAATGTATTAAATTTTCATGGGAGATCAGTTTTGCTATTTTATAGTTTCTTCCTCATGCATAGTATTTTTAATTTTTGAAAAAGATTCTTCTGTTGCAAAAAAACCTGTGTTTGCATATTTATACTGTCTACCTTTCTTTTAAGAACAAGGGTAGATTGCATCTTTGAAATAAGGTGACCAGACTATTAACTCTGGATTTTAGAATTATCCCAAGTAGTTTGGAAACATTGGTTTGATGGACACATGGCCTGCAGAATCCAATATAATTGCTTGTGTGTAAAGTGGTTAAATACTTTACCAAGAGTTGGTAACATTTTTCTGTTTTGATTGGTTATTTTATTTATTTACATTTCAAATGTTGTCTCCATTCCTGGTTACCCCTCCACAAACCCCTATCCATCCGCCTTCCTCTGCCTCTATGAGGTTGCTACCTCACCCACCCACCCACTCCCTCTTCACTGCCCTTCCATTCCCTTATGCTGAAGGGACGAAGGGCTCCCTTCCAATTGATACCAGATAAGCAGCCGGAGCCATGGGTCCCTTCATGTATACTTTTTGGTTGGTGGTTTAGTCCCTGGGAGCTCTGGGTGGTTCAGTTAGTTGATATTGTTGTTCTTCCTTCAGCTCCTTCAGTCTTTCCCCTAATTTTTCCATTGGGGTCCCCGGGTTTAGTACTATGATTGGCTATGAGTTTCTATATATGTCTTAGATGTAGGCAGAGCCTCTCAAAGGGCATGCATACTGGGGTCCTATTAGGTACCACTTCTTGGCATTAACAATAATGTCAGAGTTTGGTGCCTGCAGATAGGATGGATCCCAAGGTGGTCTCTGCTCCAATTTTGTTCCTGTGTTTCCTTTAGACAGGAATAATTCTGGGTTACAAATTTTGAGATGGAAGAGTGGCCCCATCCCTCAAGTGGGGGCAATGCCTATCTACTGGAGGTGGTCTCTTCATGTTCTATCTCTACTCTGTTTGGTATTTCAGCTAATGTCATCCCCATAGGGTCCTGGGAACCTCTTGCTTCCCTGGCATCTGGGACTTTCTAATGGCTACTCCCAGATCCCCAATCCTCTACTGCTACAAACCTCCATTTACTTTCCAGAAACTCTATAATTTCCACCTGTCTCCTACCACAACTGAATCTGTCCCCTTTTTCTTTACCCCTCCTATCTCTATCCTCTACCCCCTGTGATTATATTGTTCCCGCTTCCAAATAGGACTGAAGCATACACACTTTGGTCTTTCTTCTTCTTGAGCTTCATATGGTTTGTGAGTTGTGTAGTGGGTTTTCTAAGCTTTTGGGCTAATATCCGCTAATCACTGAGTACATAATAATCAGAGAAATGAAAATCAAAACAACCCTGAGATTCCACCTCACACCAGTCAGAATGGCTAATATAAAAACCTCTGGCGACAGCAGATGCTGGTGAGGATGTGGAGAAAGAGAAAACCTCCTCCATTGTTGGTGGGATTGCAAGCTGGTACAACCACTTTGGAACTTGTCTAGCCATTCCTCAGAAAATCGGAAATTGTTCTACCTGTTCTATGTACTCCTGGGCATACACCTCGAAGATGCTCCTACATGTAACAAGGACACATGCTCCACTATTTTCATAGCAGCCTTATAATAGCCAGAAGCTAGAAACAACCCAGATGTTCCTTAGTGGAGGAATGGATATAGAAAATGTGGTATATTACACAATGAAATACTACTTAGCTTTAAAAACAATGAGTTCATGAAATTTGCAGGCAAATGGGTGGAACTGGAAAATGTCATGTTGAGTGAGGTAACCCAGTCACAAAAGAACACATAAGGTATGTAGTCACTGATAAGGTATTGATAGTTTTAAACATGATAAAATATGAGAAAACTTGTAAATTAATAGTTCATTAATTAAAATATTATCATTATTTTTAGAATGAACATAAAAGAATCGCTATGGGTACTAATCTTGGAGTTAAATAGATATTCTTTTTTTGTCATAAGATTTAAATTACATAATGAATTACATAAATAAATTACATTAAAAATGTGACAAACATTTAAGATCTGATAGAGATTTTTCCCAATAAAAAGTGAAGTGCTTCTAAAATCTATATAGTAAAGTTCAGAATATTTGGCTTCTATACTTTGCTAATAAATAGACTTTGTTTCTTCATTTGTGTCACAGCAAGATTATCATTTCTTTGATGAATTGATGATTGTCTTATCATTACATTCTTATTGCTGATCAATATTCTGGTAAAAACACACAGTAGGGAGACTTTATTTGGCTTATAGTCTCAGGTTATACTCTTATTTTGGAGAAATCAAGGTTGAACTTAAAGAATCAAATCTACAATAAATATCAGAGAGAGAACAAATAAATCCCGGGTTGTTTGCCTGCTTTTTGCTCAACTTTCTCCTCTCCTATATTATTTAGGATCCCTCACCTAGTGAAAGGGACTATACACAAAGAGCTATGTCTTCTATCCATTAACAAAAAGACAATTAACTATAGACAAACCCACAGTCCAAACTGATCTGAATAATTACTTTCTGAAAGTCTCTGCCCTCCCAGGTGATTCTAGGTTATATCACATTGACAGGTAAAATTAAGCAACAGCAGAGATTGCTTTTTATGTATACTGTTGAGTTCTGCAGTATCCGCATGAATCAAGCTATCATTTATATTTTTTGCATTAAATTTCCCTGAAGTATATTTCCAAAATTCTTAATTTTTAAAGCGAACATTTTTTTCCTCTCAGGAAAATACGTGTAATTGTTTTAGGGCACATAGAGACATCGGTTTAAGCTTTCCAAGAGGGTAAAGTGATAATTAATTCTTCTGTTGATTTCATTGATTTCAACATGAATGTAGAGATGATTTTCATTTTACAGATGGCATCACTCATGCTTGATGAGCACAATTTGTTCTTCTATGCTTTAGCAACAGATTTGTTTCAATCTATGAGAAACACAGTTGGATGTTTTCTAACATTACCTTTTGTCAGGAAACAAATACAATATAATTTATAGTAAGGCAGATGTTCTAACATAATTTTATCACTGTCAATATGATTCTTTCAGTATTCTCATTTTTTCCTGGGGAATCAGTAATATATAAAACTAACATACGGCTTCAGTTCTAATTAAAAAGACCAGTGGTCTGTGAATATGAATGTGAGAATTTCTAAAGAATGAATGACTAAAGACAAAATCAATGGGATAAGTAGAAATGATGAAGATGGTTTGTAGGAAACAGGAGAAGTAGTTGCCTCATTCTATTTTTGATATGGGATAGGTATAAGTCAGAGGGAGATAGTGGTTATGTGTGTGTCTTTAGAGATAATGTCACTGATTGCCAACAACTCTTTTTCATCTAGCGGTGAAGTTACAAACCTACTTCTATTCTCCATACTAGAATTTTTATCTAGCTGGAGCTTGTACATGCTGTCACAACCACTGTGAGTTCCTATGTGCAACTTTCCACTGTGCCTGGAAAACACTACTAGTGGTGAGTTACATTTTTGGAGTTGTGGGTCAATGAGATCTCATAGATACTGAATCATTACAGGCTGATGTATTTGCTTTTTGCTACTCTTAAGGACTTGAAGATGAGACCATATTGCTGAAGATGGCAATGAGTCTTAGAACATTAAGACATCAAAATAGAAATTGAATCCATACCTGTTAGCTTACACAGTCCTGGGAGGAACTATGCAAACTATCATAGAGAAAAGTAATTATCTCAGCCCTGTGAGCTACAATAATGACCAGTCTAACAAGACATGTCCACTGGTATTATTAATAGTGGCAAAAATGTCATGGAATAAACCAATGACTTTGTGATGAACTTAAGGGCCACTCCAATTATTTGGGTCATTAATCTGTGTCTAGATTGTGTCTCTTGGTCATTGGCCTGAGAAATATTAACACAGAGACAAACAACTAAAAAAAGGTGCAAAGCATAATTGCTTGTGGAATGCTCTGTCCTAAATGTGAAATCTGTTACACCCTCTGCTACTAATGCTAATGAATCATGGTGGAAGAGGGCGAAGAAGGATTGTAGGAGACAGAGATGTTAGGTGGCTAAAAGAAAATGGTATTGCCCACTTTTTGCAATGATTTTGTTCTTCATTACTTTTAATACCATTATTTTCATTAGAAATATTATGTAGCTACTCTTTATTTCTATTAATTGATTATAGAGAGTTTCTCAATTCTTTGAGCTTGGAAAGAAACTGATTGGGGGTAATTTGCATTTTAACTGATTATATTTTATACTTTAGATGTTTGTACACAACTATATCTTCTTAGCTTTTATTTTTGAATCTTAATGATTTTAGCCTTGATTACGTTCAAAAGTAAATTTCAGACTAAACTGTATGATAAATTATTATTTATCTCCCAGAGAGAATTTTTTAATATAATTCTATATAGCAATGTTAAATCTACCTTTGCTATGTAACTGACCTTTTTGTTTTAGGGGTGGTACTTAGTAGCAAACACTGAGTTTGAAAGCTGAGTTTTCTACTGCTGAGCTGTAGGGTAGCTCCTCTTTACTTTTTATGTTGAGAGACTGTCTCACTGTGTTACACAAGCTGGGTGTGTACTCACTCTTTGTAATAGGTAAGTCTATTAACTTCCCTAATGTCTTGATTGACTTGGACTGCAGGCCTTTATGGGCATGTCCATATCCTTCATTAATCTTTATATGTCATAAAATAATAGCCTGATAATGTGGTAAAATGGAACATTATAATTTAAGTGACAATGTGCAATACGCCAACATAGATATCTCCTACAACCTTCATGTCTCTGCCATCTTACAAAAGAATAAGTGTTGACATTTTTCCTCTAATGGTTTGATCATATGAAACCCTATCTCACACAAGTCATGGGAGTTTACTAGGTTGTATACTCTTATTGGACTTTATTGACAACTGTAAACATGGCAGTTATTTTTTCATATATTCGTGATCTTGTTCTTAGAATGCATAACACTATATGAAATTAAGTAACATAATTTTAGTATATGATAAAATTAAAAACATCACAGGAAAAGATCAGTATGAAATGCGAAAAAAAACAAAGAAGTTCCCAATAAAGAAAACTATAGTGTGGAGAATTTTGATTCATCACGTTTGGGAATTAAAATAGTCAATCTACTTATAAAACTCAATTGTGTACATCTGGAGTGGTGCTGTGAGTGGAGAGATTAGACAACACTGTGTGTCTTCATTACTGTTCTATTGTTGTGAAGAGAATGCATTGAATTGGGTGCTTGCTTAGAGTTAAAAAGGTTTATTCCATTATCACTATAGCAGGAAACTTTTTGCATTCAGGCAGATACTGTCACAGTAGCTAAGAACTACATCCTGATTCATAAGCCAAGAGAGACTTTAAACTTGGCATGGGTTTTTGAAGTCCAAACCAATGGCTTACTTCCTTCAACAAGGCCACACCACTCCAACAAGGCTGTAACTCCCAATCCTTTCAAACAGTGCTATTCCCTGATAACAAAGTACTCAAATATATTAGTCTATGGGAGAATTCTTACTCGAATCACCACGTTGTGTGTCCTTCAGCTTCAGTCTGCCTCAGTGCATGGAAAGCATACTTTCTATCTTGTTGGACAGGTTAAGTATCTGTATTTGATAAATGGATTATGAATATTTTTCACTTTTATCTGAAGCAATAAACTATCTAAAAATAGTTCAATCCTTTAAGTATGTATCTTGGTAGTCTACCCATTGAGCAGGAAGGATGGAAACAGGCTGTGCTCATGCAGAAGCTTTGGTTGTATTAAGATATGTGT
Organism: Rattus rattus; assembly: GCF_011064425.1. Lineage (NCBI taxonomy): Eukaryota > Metazoa > Chordata > Mammalia > Rodentia > Muridae > Rattus > Rattus rattus. The sequence continues at coordinate 104,955,114 of NC_046156.1, forward strand.
TTCCTTGCTAAACTAGGAAAATTTTATTCTGTCTATGAATTCAAGCCTTCTATGATGTTACAAGAAGCCCAGATACTTGTAGACCAAAACCAAACAAGTATTTATAATTTAATCATATAAGTGACTTAAACTCAAAGGCAAAGGGATAACCTTGCAATATGGAGAACATGCATTCTAAATTGAAGGTACTTTGTGGGTCTCATTACCTCTGGACAGACAAGAAATACATTTTGTTTCCTTCTAGGATTAAACCTATCTTCTACTGAAACTGTAATGTCAGACTTAGGAAAGGAGAAATGGAAATTAGAGACAGAGAAACAAAATTCTCTTGAGTACATACTATATACACTGTGAACCCTTTCATTCTTTTAATTTTAGTGAAGTGCATTTGAAAAGTCTTTCTGTCTGTGGAATTCTTTCACTGATAGAAGTGAATCTGTTTTATTCCAGGAAAATGCTATTAGTACTAATAGTCATATGTTAGCCAAGCTGTAGGTATTGAGGATAACAAAATGGTGCCTGTGAACTTAAAGTGATGAATGAATCAATCATCGGCTTACAGAATTGTAATATGTCTATATAAAATAGCAACTTATCATTATACTGATAGCTTAATAGGTATATTAATCCTTTCTCATTTAAGAAGATTGTATTTGTAAAAGAGAGTAGGTGATTAACATAGAGACCACCAACTCATCAAAGGAAAGAAAATAAGTAACTATGGAATGTTTGGCCCTAAGTAGAATCTGTCTATCTGTCTATACTCTCAAGACTCAGGGATCTTTGAGAAGACAGCAAATAATGAGTCTAAGAGACAGAGGCAGCGGACGATTATAAGAAAACAATGCCTTGTGGATACAATAGGGAAGACGTACTCATGAAGTCATCCTAATTTTGAAATTGTGCCTAAGAACAGTAGAAACATAAGACAGACCAAATCCTAACATGATAAGGAGAGTTGGACATAAACTCTTACCTTGAGTGGTAAGTTAGCTATACTCCAGTGGAAGGTAAAAACTTCAAGAATATTTGAGTAAACAAATTGTTCTTAATGGGTTTAAATAAAAAGGGAAGTGACAAAATTGAGTGGCCAGGCAGGGGCAATAAATCTAGAAAGATGGAGGGGATAGAGATAAATATGCTCAAAACATGCATAAAATTATCAGATATTAATGAATTAATTATTTTTTAAAAACTATAGTAAGTCGTTGAGATTCATATTTTTCAAAAGCAGTATTTTATGAGACTTCTAGCTCAGTATAAATATTAATGGTCTACATAATACTTGACACTGACATGAATCCAGTCTCAGCTGTAAGCTAGGCACTTCAAGTAGCTCATTATTGTTGATAGTTATGCCCTCACTGAGAATTTAAGGATTGGTGACAGCAATATTTGAGACAACATCAGGAAAGGTATGATGAAGAATATAACTATGGGTAATAAATTTATTTCTATAAAGTCTTGGCAATATTACTGTGTATTTTTTTATTAGTAAATGAATGAATGCACCTACAAGAGCCAAATTTAACCTGTAAGCTCCACCTTGCCAAGGATAAGGTAACTAACTGGCGTGCCGTGAGTTGTAGTTCTTGGAAACTAACAAGCCACATGATTTCCTCCCTGAAGAAGTTTATTTGAACCATCTGCACTGGATGTGCTTGATCAGATGCAGGCAGGAGTATTAGGGCAAGAAATATGTCTAGATGTATGCTTGCCCATGATTGGTTCTAATGGGAAATATAATGAATGGTGGATTTTGCCTTTTTAAGCTACTGCAAGTCAAGACACATGGATATCTCCTAGGAAGCTAGAAGTGGACCTGGCCAGAATCCTTTTTTTACCAGGCCAGTAATTAATTAAAGCTGCTTCAAATTTGACTCAGAATTGTGGAACTGATCTCAGAATTAACAAATACTTGCATATTTTGGCTGGGTTTGTATCACCTATTGATATTTTCCTAATTAAATAAACACTAGGGGCAGTCAAGCTGCAGGAGCCCTGTGGTCCAGACTGCAACAGGATCTAAACTGACCTGTTCAAACAGCTCCCTGCACCCAATACTGGTGGGAGGGAGAGCTAGACCTTTAGAGGGGCAGACATGCCTGGGAAACCAGAGGAGACTACTCTCTACCCACATTTCTGACTCTAGAGGTAAATGCATAGCACCGTCTGGGAGCCCTGCACACAAGGACCCAGGAGAAGGAGGGGCAGGCACTTCTGGTTGCTGCCCTCACAGAGAGATGCAACCCAGCCCCGAGGAGGGACTTCAGGCCTGAGACCAGAGGTAAGACCAACTTTTCTGCTCCAAGTGACCTGCCTGGTGGACTTAGGACACACAAAGGCAAAATTCCTAGGGGACTGGACACTTCTGGTTTCTACCTGGTGCCCGAACCTTGCTGATCCTGGTGCACAGCTCCCTGCTCCCAAACCTCATGGGAGAGAGAGCTGATCGCCCAGACGCGTGCACAGTCCTGAGACTGCAGGGCAGGAGAGACAGCCACTTCTGCCCACCTTTGCCCACATCCCTGGCACAAGAGGAAACTGGCACAATAGGGCCTCTGGGTACAGGAAGATAGGGGCAGTCAAGCTGTAGGAGCCCTGTGGTCCAGACTGCAACAGGATCTAAACTGACCTGTTCAAACAGCTCCCTGCACCCAATACTGGTGGGAGGGAGAGCTAGACCTTTAGAGGGGCAGACATGCCTGGGAAACCAGAGGAGATTACTCTCTGCCCACATTTCTGACTCTAGAGGAAAATGCCTAGTGCCATCTGGGCCCGCTGTGGAGAGGGACCCAGGAGAAGGAGGGGCAGACCCTTCTGGTTCCTGCCTCCAGAGACAGCTAGAAGCCAGTGGACAGGAACGACTAACCGCCTGAAAACAGAACACTCTGTTCCCATAACTGACTGTAAGGAAACAGGAAAACAGGTCTACAGCACTCCTGATACACAGGCTTATAGGACTGTCAAGCCATTGTCAGAAATAGCAAAACAAGGTAACACCAAGAAAACCTGATGGTGAGAGGCAAGCCCAGGAACCCAAGCAACAGTAACCAAGACTACAGGGCATCATCAGAGTTCAATTCTTCCACCAAAGCAAACACTGAATATCCAAACACACCAGAAAAGCAAAATCTAGATTTAAAATCACATTTCATCATGATGATGGGGGATTTTAATAAAGACATAAAGAACTCCCTTTGAGAAATGCAGGAAAACACAAGTAAAAAAGTAGAAGCCCTTAGAGAAGAAACACAAAAATCCTTGTAAGCATTACAGGAAGACACAATCAAACAGGTGAAGGAGTTGAAAATAGGAATAGAAACAATAAAGAAAGCACAAAGGGAGACAACCCTTGATATAGAAAAACCAAAGGAAGAGACAAGGAGCCATATATACAAGAATCACCAACAGAATACAAGAGAAAGAAGAGAGAATCTCAGGAGCAGAAGATTCCATTGAAATCATCGACACAATTGTCAAAGATAATGTAAAATGGAAAAAGGTACTGGCCCAAAACATACAGGAAATCCAGGACACAGTAAGAAGATCAAACCTAAGGACAATAGTTATAGAAGAGAGTAAAGACTCACAAGTCAAAGGACCAGTAAATATATTCAACAAAATCATAGAAGAAAACTTCCCTAACCTAAAGAAAGAGGTGCTCATAAACATACAAGAAGCCTCCAGAACTCCAAATAGATTGGACCAGAAAAGAAACTCTTCCTGTCACAAAATAGTCAAAGTATCAAGTGCACAAAACAAAGAAAGAATATTAAAAGCAGTAAGGGGAAAAGGTCAAGTAACATATAAAGGCAGACCTATCAGAATTACACTAGAGTTCTCACCAGAGTCTATGAAATCCAGAAGATCCTGGACAGATGTCATATAGACCCTAAGAGAAAACAAATGCCAGCCCAGGTTACTGGAGAAACCAAGATATTCCATGACAAAACCAAATTTATACAATATCTTTCTACAAATCCAGCCCTACAAAGGATAATAAATGATAAAGCCCAATATAAGGAGGCAAGCTACACCCTAGAAAAAAGCAAGAAACTAATCATTTTGCACAAAAACAAAGGGAAGACAAGCACACAAAAATAATCTCACCTGCAAATATGAAGATAACAGGAAGCAACAATCACTATTCCTTATTGTGTCTCAACATCAATGGACTCAATTTCCCAATAAAAAGACATAGATTAACAAACGATACGCAATGACCACCGAGCATTCTGCTGCCTAGAGAAAACACATCTCAGAGACAAAGACAGATACTACCTCTGAGTAAAAGGCTGGAAAACAACTTTCCAAGAAAATGGTCTGAAGAAGCAAGCTGGAGTAGCCATTTGAATGTCAAATAAAATCGATTTTCAACCAACAATCATCAAAAAAGATAAGGAAGGACACTTCATATACATCAAAGGAAAAATCTGCCAAGATGAACTCTCAATCCTAAATATCTACGCCCCAAATACAAGGGCACCTACATACGTAAAAGAAACCTTACTAAAGCTCAAAACACACATTGCACCGCACACAATAATAGTAGGAGATTTAAACACTCCACTTTCATCAATGGACAGATTGTGGAAACCGAAGTTAAACAGAAATATATACAGACTAGTAGAAGTTATGAACCAAATGGACTTAACAGATATTTATAGAACATTCTATCCTAAAACAAAAGGATATAACTTCTTCTCACCACCTCATGGTACTTTCTCCAAAATTGACCATATAATCAGTAACAAAACAGGCCTCAACAGATACAGAAAGATAGAAATAATCCCTTGTGTCCTATCAGACCACCATGGGCTAAAGCTGGTCTTCAATAACAATAAGGAAAGAACACCCACATATACATGGAAGTTGAACAACGTTCTGCTCAATGATAACATGGTCAAGGAATAAAAAAGAATTGAAGACTTTTTAGAATTTAATGAAAATGAAGGTACAACATCCACGAACTTATGGGACATGATGAAAGCTGTGATAAGAGGAAAACTCATAGCTCTGTGTGCCTCCAGAAAGAAACAGGAGAGAGCATATATCAGCAGCTTGACAGCACACCTAAAAGGTCTAGAACAAAAAGAAGCAAATACTGCCAGGAGGAGTAGAAGGCAGGAAATAATCAAACTCAGAGCTGAAATCAACCAAGTAGAAACAAAAAGGACTGTACAAAGAATCAACAGAACCAAAAGCTGGTTCTTTGAGAAAAACAACAAGATAGATAAACCCTTAACCAGACTAACCAGAGGACACAAAAAGTGTGTCCAAATTAACAAAATCAGAAATAAAGAGGGAGACATAACAACAGAGTCAGAGGAAATTAAAAAGTCATCAGATCCTACTACAAAAGCCTATATTCAACAAAACTTGAAAATCTGGAGGAAATGGACAATTTCCTAGACAGATACCAGGTACCGAAGTTAAATCAGGAACAGATAAACCGTTTAAACAGCCCCAAAACTCCTAAAGAAATAGAAGCAGTCATTAAAAGTCTCCCAACCAAAAAGAGCCCAGGTTCAGATGGGCTCAGTACAGAATTCTATCAGACCTTCATAGAAGACCTCATAACAATATTATCCAAACTATTCCACAAAAATTAAAAAACAGGTAGACCGTGACCAAACTCTTCTTATAAAGCCACACCACGCTTATACCCAAACCATAGCAGACAACAAAGAAAG